>NW_024080810.1:1993007-2273037 GCF_003009895.1 Hyaena hyaena
GCCCGACGCAGGGCTCGAACCCACGAACCGCGAGATCATGACCTAAGCAAAAGTCGGACGCTTAACCGACTAAGCTACCCAGGCGCCCCTCTAGCTAGCATTTCTAATAGTATGTTGAATAGGAGTGGTGAGAGGGACCACCTTGTTTTGTTCCTGATCTTAGAGGGAAAGCTTTTAGCTTTTCACCAGTGAGTGTGATGTTAGCTGTGGGTTTGCCATGAATGGCCTTTATTATGTGGAGGTATGTTCCCTCCATACCCACTTTGTTGAGTTTTTATTATGAATGAATATTGAATTTTGTTACATCGTTTTTCTGCATCTATTCAGATGATTGTATGATTTGTATTCTTCATTTACTTAAAGGTAAGTATCACATTGAATTATTTGCAAATGTTGAACCATCCTTGCATCACTGGTCATGGTATATGATCTTTTTAATGTATTGTTGATTTTGGTTTGCTAATATTTTATTGAGGACTTTTGCATCTATGTTCATCTGAGATACTGGCCTGTAATTTTATTGTAGTGTAATTTTCTGCTTTTGCCATCAGAATAATGCTAGCCTCAAAATGGGTGTTTCTTCCACTAAATATGCCATTGGAATCTTAATAGGAATTGCAATGAATCTGTAGATGCCTTTTAGTAGTATTGAAAGAGTTTTGGGAAGAGTTTGGGAAGGATTGGTTTTAATTCCTCTGTAAATGTTTGTACAATTCACCAATGAAACCACCTAGTCTGGCTTTTCTCTGTTGGGAGGTGTTTGATTACTGATCAGTCTCCTTAGTAATACTTAATCTATTCAGAAACTTTGTTTCTTCATGATTGCATATTTAGATTATATAGTCCTAGAAATGTACCCATTCCTGCTAAATTCTACAGTTTTCAGCACTTAATTTATTCTGTTATGATTCTTCATATTTATGTGGTATCAGTTGTAATGTCTCCACTTTGATTTCTAATGTAACTTTTTCGTGTCTTTTTTAAAGCCTAGTTAGTTAATCTTTTTTTAAAAAATAGCCTTGGTTTCATTGATCTTTTGTATTTTAGTCTCATTTATTTCTGCTCTGATCTTTATTTCCTTCCTTCTACTAACTTTAGGCTTAGTTCTTGTTTTTAGTTCCTTGAGGTATAAATTTAGGTTTTTTGAGATCTTTATTGTTTCTTGGTGTAGGCAGTTACTGATAATGAACTTCTTAGAGTGCATCCCATAAGTTTTGGTGTGCTTTCTTTATGCTTTAATTTGTCTCAAGGTACTTTTATTTCTCTTTTGATCTCTCCTTTGATCCATTGGTTGTTCAGTAGTATGCAGCCTTATCTCCACCTATTTGTGAGTTTTCCAGTTTTCTTCTTGTAATTGAATTTCAGTTGCATAGTGTGATAAGATGCTTGATACAAGGATTTCAGTCTTAAAAATGTTTTTTAATGTTTTATTTATTTCTGAGAAAGAGAGAGAGACAGCATGAGCAGGGGAGGTTCAGAGAGACAGGGAGATACAGAATCTGAAGCAGGCTCCAGGCTCTGAGCTAGCCGTCAGCACAGAGCCCAATGCAGGGCTTGAACCCATGAACCGTGTGATCATGACCTGAGCCGAAGTCGGATGCTTAACCGACTGAGCCACCCAGGCTCCCCAAGTCTTAAAATTTTTAAGACTTGCTTTGTGGTCTAACATATGATCTACCCTGTAGAATATTCATGTGTGCTTGAGAAGAGTATGTAGTCTGCTGCTGTTGGATGGAATGTTCTGTAAATTTTTAAGTCCATCTGGTCTAATGCATCACTTCAGCCCCATATTCTGTGATAGATTTTCTGTCAAATCTATCCATCACGTAAAATGGGACATTGAAGTCCCCTACTGTTATTGTATTGCTGTCCATTTCTTCTTCAAGTCTATTAAATTTGTCCTATATATAGGTGCTTTAATGTTGGGCGCATAAATATTTACATTTGTTATTGATCTTTAATATTCTATAACCTTTTGTTTCTTATACTCTTGGGATAGAAGTCTATTTTAAGTATAGCTACTCCTGCTTTCTTTTTTTGTTTCCACCTGCATGGAATATCTTTTCTTATCCCTTCATGTTCAGTCTGTGTTATGTCCCTAAAGCTGACATGAGTCTCTTGTAAGCAGCTTTTAGTTGGATCTCGTTTGTGTTGTTTTGTTTTTAAATGTTTGTTTATTTTGAGATTGAGAGAGAGAAAGCAAGCAGAGGAGGGACAGAGAGAGATGGAGGGAGAGAATCCCAAGCAGGACCCACGCTGTCAGCACAGAGCCTGACGTGGGGCTCCAACTCACAAACTGTGAGGTCATGACCTGAGCCGAAATCAAGAATCAGACGCTCAACTGACTGAGCCACCCAGGCGCTCCTGTTTTGTTTGTTTTAATCCATTGTATCACTCAGTTTCTTTTCATTGAAAGATTTAGACCATGTACATTTAAAGTAATTGTGGATATGTATGAACTTACTGTCATTTGGCTAATTGTTACCTGGGTAATTTCTGTAAATTGTTTTATAATTCCTTTATGCCTTTCTTCTTGCTCTCTTCCTTTGTGATTTGGTAATTTTCTGTAGTGGTATATTTAGATTCCTTTCCTTTTATTTTTTTCATATCTAATGTAGATTCTTGGCTTTGTGTTTACCATGAAGCTTAAATAAGATACACAGTCTTTTTAAAACTGATAAACTTTCCTTTGAATGCATATTAAAACTGCATTTTTATTCTTCCCCTATGCTGTTTTTGATGTCACAATTTACATATTTTTACCTTATGTAACTATGAACAAATTATTGTACTTACTTTTTTTATGTTTCTTACAAATTCCTTCATCTTTTTAAAAAATGTTTATTTAGAGAGAGAGCAGGGGAAGTGAAGAGAGAGAGGAGAGAGAGAGAATTCCAGGCAGACTCCACATTGTCAGAGCAGAGCCCAACATGGGCTTGAACTCACAAACTGTGAGATCATGACCTGAACTGAAATCAACAGTCAGATACTTAACTGGCTGACCCAGCCAGCCATCCCTACTTTTTTGTCTTTAAACTTTCGTACTAGATTTATAAGTGATTTACCTATCACCGTTACAATGTTATTGTCAATTTATGTATTTATCTTTACCAAAGAGATTTTTTTTATTTTCCTGTTACTAATTACTGTTCTTTTCAGCTTGAAGAAGTCCCTTTAACATTTCTTGTAAAGCTAGTTGAGTGACAATAAGCTGCAGTTTTTTTATCTGGAAAACTCCATCTCTCCATCGATTCTGAAGGACAACTTTGCTGGGTAGGCTATTCTTGATTGGCACTTTTTTAGCAATTTAAATCTGTCATTCCACTCCCTTCTGGTCTGCCGTATTTCTGACGAATAATTCTTATAATCCTGTAGGGGGTTGCCTTGTAAGTAACAAATGGCTTTTGCCATTCTGCTTTCAAGATTGACTTTTTTTTTTTTTTTTTTTTGAGAGCGAGAGCGAGGGGGGCGGAGGCAGAGAGAGAGAGAGGGTCTTAAGTGGGCTCCATGCTGAGCGCAGAGCCCGACACAAGGCTCAATTCCACAACCCTGGGGATCATGACAGCTGAAATCAAGAGTTGGACACTCAACCAGCTGAGCCACCCCAGCACCCTATGATTCTTACTTTGTCTTCAACTTTTGACTCTTATTTAATGTGTCATTATGGGTGTTTTGGGATTCTTCTTCATTAGAACATTTTGGGGCACCTGGGTGGCTCAGTTAAGCATCCAACTCTTGGTTTCAGCTCAGGTCATGATCTCAAAGTTGTGAGATCAAGCCCCACAATGGGCTCTGCGCTGACTCTGCTTGGGATTCTCTGTCTCCTCTCTCTGTGCCTCCTCTGCTTGTGCTCGCGCTCGTGCTCTCTCTCTCTCTTTAAATATAATTTTTTTAAAGAACTTTTCAGTTTTCCTAGATCTGGATGCCAGTTTCTTTCCTCGGTGGTTAGGGATATTTTCATGTATTTTTTTCTTTGAACAAGCTTCCTGCCTCCTTATGTCTTCTTGTGAGGTCTCTATAAAGCAAATATTGGTCCCCTGAGTCCCATAAGCTGTCTACACTATTTTTCATTTTTTCTTCTCTCTTCTCTAATTAGATTAATTCCCTGTCCTATCTTTGAGTTCACTTTTTCTTCTGTCTCCTCTCTCCTACTTTTGAACCCCTCTGTTGAATTTTCAGTTTAGTTTTATATTCTTCAGCCTTCTGATACCTGTTCGATTCTTTTCTCTTTGTTGAAATCACTTTTTGCATATATTGTTCTGACTTGGGCAGCATCTCAGTGACCATTATTCTTTTTTTTTTTTTTTTTTTCAGTGACCATTATTCTTAACTCTTTATCAGATAAATCACTAATCTCCAAGGACTGCTTCTGAATTTTTGTTCTGTGTGGAACATTTTTCTGTATTTCTTCATTTTCCTTGGCTCTCTGTGTTGATTTCTGTGTATGAGGTAACATAGGCAGAGATAACATAGGTGAGGGTGTGCCGAGTTCTGTAACTGTCCTAAAGAGGAGAATCTTAGCATCTAGATGCAGGCTATTTGGAAGCTGGACCCTCAGGTAGAAGTATTTTAAAGCATTCAAGTAGCTGTCTTGGGCCTGTGAGCTGGACGTTTCTGTCTGCTTTTTCTGTGCTGAACACCGGGGGAGCAGCTAGTTAAGAATTGTTTTTTAAGCTACAATCCTGTGTGATGCCTGAACACCGCTCCTTCCAGTGATGTTAGTGATTGGGGTTGGGCTACAAGGAGAATGCAGGCGTGGTGTATGCTGGCTTCCCTGGTCTCTGAACAGGATGGCAGTCTCTCCCTAGGTGCAAGATCAGTTAGAACTCGACCCTTATGCTACAGCTTTTTAAGATATGCAGATAGGCTTCTTTCAGGGAGAGACTTGAGAGAACGGCATTTTTGCCTACTGATTCTGCATTGACATCTGGGCACACAGCTGGTTAAGACCTGTTTTGTTAATCATAATCCTATTGAACCCACAAACACAGTATTGCTGGTCACCAGTGCCAGGCTCTCAAGGAATGTGCCCTCTGGGGGCAGCCACAAAAGCCAGTGCCCCGTTAGGAAGACACCAGTGGCCTAGAGCAGGGCAAAGGGAGAAGGCAAAGAAGTACTGGGCTCTGGAGAGGACAGCGGTGTGTTCCTAGATGTGTGCAAGTTAGCAACCAGGCTTTCAGGCTGCAGCCTTTAAGATATTCAAATAAGCCTCTTTTAGGGACAGATTGGGAGGGAAATGAGCATTTTTCTCTGCTGCTTCTGGTGGGATATGCAGAACAAGTCCAAGCCAGTTAAGAAACGTTTGTTTGCTGTAGTCTTGTGGGTCTTGTGCACACAAGCCCCTTTGGCTTTCAAAGCAAGGTGTTTTGGGGGCTCATCCCACAGAGGAAGTTGTAAAATTTGGGACATTAGATGTTGTATCCACACCCTTCAGTCCTTGGGGGACGGGAAATCTGTAAGTTCTGATTTTTTGCTGCTATGCCAGAAGTGGGGTTTATGGCAAGGGTGTGTCTATGCCTCTTCTTACCCTTTTAATAGGGTGAGGGTTTTTGTTGTTGTTTTGGAGGTTTTGTGTTTTTTATTTTGCTCTGTCTCTGTTTCTCTCCATTTGCCCATGTAGGAGTTTCTCAGCTAATTTCTGGATTTCTTTCAGAAGGGATTGTTCCGTGGGTAGCTGTAGATTTGGTGTGTGCATGGGAGAAAATGAATTCAGGAGCCTCCTATCTTGAGCCAGAACTTCATTTTTCTTAAAACTCAGTAATTAGGAGTATATACATTTAAGATTGATAGGTCTTCTGGACTTACTATCTTGTTATGAAATATCCATCTCTACTAATACTTGTCTTGAAATTGCCTCTCTTCATCCCATGTCTGTTTCTTTAATCCTTTTATAACCTACCAGTGTCTTTTTTATTTCCAGAAGTCTCTTATAAATACTATTGAAGCTTGCTTTTTATCCATGATGATAATTGCATTTAAAGTGGTGGTGGTGCTTAATCTACTTACATAATTTGTGGTTGGGCTGGAGTTTGTCATCACGCTTTTATCCTTGTTCATTTGTTTTTATTCCTACCCTTGGATTAAATATATTTTAGTATCCCATTTTATTGCTTCTATTGGCTTTATAGCTACACCTTTTACATTTATTTAGTAGTCGTTGTAAGGATATACATTGTTTCTGCGTACCTTAAATAACATACCATTTATAACTGTATATGTTGTAAATGTATACTCCTACCTATATATTTTACTTCTGCATGTCCTAAATCTTAGTTTACATTTTGCTTTATATTGTTTCTGGTTATACACTATTACTTTCAACAGTTAATTGGACTTTAAATAGTTTAGGCCCTAGAAAAATAATTTTTATTATTACTGGCACTCTTTTATCCTTCATGAAGATATATATGCTTCATCAGATCTCATGTGCCTTCAATGTGAAGAACTTTGCTTAGTATTTTGTGTAGTGCAGGTCTTCTGAAATAAAATTTTTCTCAGCTTTCATAAAATTTAAAGGATACAGAATTTTATATAGATAAAGCTCAGCATTTAGCATTTTTATGTAAGCACTTTAAAGACATTGCTCCACTGGGGCACCTGGGTGGCTTAGTCGGTTAAGCATCCGACTTTCGCTTAGGTCATGATCTCGCGGTTCGTGGGTTCGAGCCCCGCGTCGGGCTCTGTGCTGACTGCCAGCTCAGAGCCTGGAGCCTGTTTCAGTCTGTGACTCCCTCTCTCTCTGACCCTCCCCTGCTCATGCTGTCTCTCTCTCTCTCTCTCCTAGAAATAAACAAAACATAAAAAAAAAAAAATTTTTTTTTAAATGAAAAAAAGACATTGCTCCACTGTCTGTAGTACATTTTTTTCAGGTCAGTTGTTTGTTCTTGTGTTAATGTCTTTTTTTTTTTCCTGTCTTTTAAAATTTCTCTTTTTCCAGCATTTTGATAGTGATGTACGTAGGTGTGATTTCCTTTGTGTTTACCTTGTTTGAGGTTTGAGTTTCTGGGATCTGTGCTCTTTATTTTTTAAATCAGATTTGGCCGTTTTTTAACTTTTAGTTCTCCACATATATTTATCTGCCCTAGTCTCTTCTCTCCTTCTGGATTCCAGCTGTACGTTAGACCCCTTGCTATTTACCCTTTATGTTATTAAGTCTGGTTTTTAAAATCATTTTAACCACTCTGTGCTTTCAGCTTGGAGTTTCTAATCTGTCAAGTTCCTCTTTTCTTCTTGTATATCTTTATGGTCATCTAATGAATTTTTCATTTCAGAATATATCTTTCAACTATACAGTGTTCATTTTTTGAGATTCACTGCCTCTTCACTCATTGTTACCCTTTTCCTTTACAATTCTGAATATAATTATATAGTGACTCAACGTGCTTGTCTGTCTGACATCAGAATCAAGTCTGGGTATTTTTATATTTTTTCTCCTGGTTAGTCATTCTGTTTGTCCTCATACCTAATATTTTTTGCTGCATGTTTGATATTGTGGATACTATGATGTTGCCGAGAATCTGGATTTTGTCGTCTTCATTTAAAGAGGGTCAGTTTTGTCCTGGCAGGCAGTTAATTTATTGGTAAGTCCAGTTGATCTTGTTGTCTTTAGTTTTAGGCTAACTTGGACTTGAGTAACTGTATCCCAAAAACCTCTATTGAATGCCTGGGTGATCAGCAAGGTCTTGTTACTCTGTACAGAACTCCATTGTCTCACAGAACTGCATCCATCCAGAATGTCTTTTCAGTTCCAGCTGAAGTTACTCATCTCAGGCCTTTTGGGCTGTCACCTTGTACTGTTTATTATTGAGACACATTTAAGAGAATAATCCAGATTATTATAATCCACATTTAAGAGAATAACTCCAGATTCTGGAGTTGTTTCTCTGTGTGCACCCCCTTCCTCTCCAGTAACCTCATGGGATGCAGCAAGTAACCCTGAACTGTTTTCTTCCACCCAGGGACACCACTTCCAGTGTCCCTTTGGAAAATGCCCTTGGGCAGAGTCAGGATAATTGTATAACTCACCTCTTCTGTTCTCTTAAAAATCAGTCCTAGGCTACTGTCCATTGTGTGATTACAGTGAAAGGTAATCATTACTCCATCATTGTTGAAAACAGGAAGCTGTCCTTTTATTTTTTAAATTCGATGGTTATTTTCAGTTCTTATTTTGCCATACTTCCCCACAGACACCATTTTTCTTGAATAGTCTGGGGTGAGGGTGGATACATTCAAAATCAACAGACTGTTCAGTCCTTATTCCATGCTTTTCAGGTAAGGCTTAGGGATCATGGCCCCTTTTCTCTCCTAGGAATGTATACAATGTAGTTTAAAAGTCTGTATGATCTGATCAAAATGTATCTGTAACCAAGATAAATTTTTAAATGACATTTCAGTCTAATTTTCATTCTGGGTGCCTCAGTGATTGTGAGGCTGGGACTCGGGTTTAATTTAGAGCAGTTTCACCACGTGCTTTTAAATATTTGGTTTTTTAAAATCTGTTAAAACTTTGGATTTTCAAAACTGTAAAGGGTTCTGAACTAAGTTCACGTACTCAGACTGCCTAAAACACTAAGAGCTGTGCCTAAGTCTTGTTTTCAAACACCTAAAGTGATTATTTTTGAGAGGGTGGAACACAAGCTGGGGAGAGGGAGATACAGAATCCAAAGCAGGCGCCAGGCTCTGAGCTGTCAGCACAGAGTCCGGCACCGGCTCAAACTCACAAACCATGAGATCATGACCTAAGGTGAAGTCAGATACTTAACCAACTAAGCTACCCAGTTGCCTTTTTAAACATTCTTTTGAGAACTAGACTTTTAAGGGATGAAGGAGACATCATAACTAGTCAGTTAAAATTTAGTGCTTTCCTCTACCCCAAATAGCCTAGCTGATCCTGAAGAATAAGGAAAAGATTTAAAATTATGAGATACATAATGATACAGGAATTCATCTGAAATAGTTACTTGGAGAAGTAGATTATAAATTATATTTTAAGGTGCGTTATGATCCAGTAAGTACAGAACAGCTGAAGAGAAAAATGCATTTTAGTCTTTTTAGACTAAAGAAAAAGGACTAGGCATTCAATAAACAAATTCTAGAAGAAACATTTTACAAAAAGGTTAACTAAAATTCAATTTGCCATGGAGAACTTCAAAAGACAGACTTTTGCCTAACACTCCAAATTCTGGAGACTTGTGTGAAAATACAGACATTAAGCACATCTAAATAGATGTAAATCAAGATAGGGCATAGAATTCAATAAATAACAATAGGATAAGCTGCTAGTTCATGTCCAATCAGCAGAATTCAAAGCAAGCATGAGAATGGAAAAGACAGGTTTTAACCTTAAATAATTCTAGGAATACCCAAATAGTATTCTATTTTAAATATTTATGCCCAAATATGTTAGTTTTAAGGACAAAGTAACTCAATATTGACACAAGGATAAGTAGTTTCATTGACAATTTATTGAACTGCAAATTAGATTATGTTAGAGAATAAATCTCCAAAAATATTTTGGCTGGTTCCTGAATCTCTAAGTGTATGCCAACATTACTGGACCGTTTAAATTATTAGAAGCTAAGAATATGAAGTACTTACCAAGGTTAAAATAAAAATATTTTTTAAAATACCATATTTGGTAATAAATTAGATTTATAGAATTGATAATTCAAAATAAATTAAACCTGAGTTATAAATGCCTCTGACCCTGCCCGCCCCCAACATACCTAAGTTATAGTTTCTTTTAGACCAGTGTGCCTCAAATGAGCATTCGTATTCCTTGAGGATCTCATTAGATGCAGTTTCTGATTCAGTAAGTCTAGTGGGGGTGGGGCCTGAGTCCACATTTCTAACAAGCTAGAAATGAAGCTAATGCTGGTCTTCAGACCACCCTCTGAGCAGCAAGGTGACCTAGTACATAGTAAAGACAATTTCTGGCCTAATGGACTGTATGGTTTTTTAGATTATTCAAGGCTGTAAGATTTTAGAATCAAACATAACCACAAATGATCACAAAAAGTAAGTCTTGGAAAAAAATGTTTTTGTTAAGTAAGCGCTTATAGTATACCAAATTGGCAGTGTTTCTATTTGTCTGACAGTATTACCTTTGATACTATGTAAGTCAGGATGCCAAGTTCTTGTAGCTGTAAAAAATAGTTATGATAGATAGCTGGAGGCTCTCTTCCAGTTCATTCAAGTCCAGAAACTTCAAGCCAGTACACTGCAATTCCACTATTAAAAAAACCTTTAATGGTAAACTGTCCATATAAATTATTTGTCAACTCACTTTAAGCTATCCCATCTCCTCCTCCTCTTTCAACAAATAAATGTTTTTTCTTCTGTCTTGTAGCTAAACAGCGTGTAACACCCAATGCCCCTCCCTTTAAAAATCGAACAAAATTGTCTCCAACCAAAGGACCGAGTGCAAAAAGGTTGGCTTCTTTAACACATTCGTAGGTATATGCATCAATTTCCACAGGATTACTCTTACATCTGATTGGCTGGCTTGAGTTGTGGCCTAGGTAACACCCTTGCTCCTTCAGAAAAGACAGATTGGGATGAGAACCTATCAGCACTACTGCTGCAGATAGCTTAAATATTTTCTTCAATCCAGAGATGCTTTGAAGAATGCATTTCATGTCCGACTTAAAGGAAAGCACATGGTGCTCAGGAAAACTGGTATAATCAGAAAGAAGACTGGAGTCTGCAGAATATGACTGAGTACACATCATATGATAGACTTTATGGTATTCTGGATAAAGCTTTTTGGGAAGCTGTTTGAAAATTAAGCTTGGATCAGTTACTCGTCTGCGAAATACATGAATCACAGGAATATTGTTGTTGTAAGCACATAGTACTGCATCAGCTGCAGTAAGCCCGGAACCCACAATTAACACTGGGTCTACTTTGCCACGCAACTTTCCTTTGCTTATAGCAGCTCCAAATTCAGGCATTGAATGAAACACAAAAGGAAAATCTTCCCCTTCAATTTCCAGATGGGCAGGAGAATCCAGTGTTCCAGTTGCCAGAGCTACATTCTCAGCAAAGAGACAGAAGGGAACGTGGGAACCATCCGCTATTCGCTGATAACCTCTGATTTCCCAATTTCTCTTGATAAGTTTTGATTTCTCTATCTGTAAACGCTGTGTTGAAATATTTCTGTCCTGCCCATCATCATCACCTTGATCTCTGTAGAGTCTTGATACAGAAGTGATATAAGTATTCTCTCTGAAATTCTTCTGCAGACCCATGACTTTTACGTAATGTTTATAGTAGCGAGCTATTTCCTCTGGCATAACTCGATCCCCTTTTAGGTTCCTAAAAAAGAAAAAAAAAAAAAGGAAAAATATCCTATGAAGATAGTACTTTGATAGTTTCCATGATTATTCCTTCTACATCTAATAAGCTATGCTACAGATCTTTTTAATTTCTCTCACCTGTCAGTTATAAATTATCCTTTAACAAAGAAAGCTTTCTCTTTAACATTTTTAACTAAAGAACTAGTTTTATCAAAGTCCCATGAGGGTAGAGACTGAATTTTAATGCATTTGTTTCCCCAGCACATTGCATAGAATCTGTTCAGATTAGCTACCTTTATCAGTGAACTTAAGTGAATTAAAATGTGGAAATTCAGACCATAGTCTATCTCACAACTATAAGTAATTCAGTCTACATACTATAAGACTTAGGTTATAATTATAATAGAATGACTTAAATTATAACATTGATATCCTGCAGGTCTACCTGTAATACATACAGTTAATTGACATGATTTTGACATGATTTTTTTCTAGGTTATTTTTTCCTAATGACTGAAAATAATCCGTCAGTCTTCTGAACAAAATCATCTTCTAAGTAGATAAAACATTTCTGTGTTTTCCTATTGATAGAGGTCTATAAATACATTAATGTACTTTTATTCAAAAAGAGCATATTCTTTCATTTTCCACTTCTACTTAAAGCAACAGGCATTAGTAACCCTCACTGGACGCCAATTACAAAATAAGTAGCAGTAAAAACATACCAAATCACTTCACATAATTCATTACAAATTGTTACTAGAAGTAGTTCATAAAAGTTTTTTTTTTTTTTTTTGAGAGAGCTAGCTCGTTTAAGTCTACGTGCACACATCAGTGGGGGGAGGGGCAGATAAAGGTGGGGGCAGAGGAGCCAAAGCAGGCTCTGCTCGGATAGCAGAGAGCCCGATGTGGTTCTCAAACCCATGAAATGTGAGATCATGACCTGAGCCAAAGGGAGACACTTACCTTAGCCACCCAGGTGCCCCTAAAAGTTTTTCTTCTTAAAAGTTAGTAAGATAATTAAGATTTAGAATGTATTAACTCTCACTTTTCACAGAAATCCTACATGGTAGTTACTATTATAATTTACATTTTATAAACTAGGAAATTAATAGCTAGTTTAAGTATGTGACTATAGTCACATTAGCAATTAGAAAATCAGGATTGAAACCCTGACAATCTCTCAAGATCTCCTAGCAACACTGCAAAGGCAGAAAGTAAAGTCAATATTTAATTACAAGATTCTTCCTCACATGTTACTTCCATATACAATGTACACAATGTAAAAGGATGAATACTTCTGGCACATAAACCAAAGCTCCTCCAACCTTTTTAAAATGTTTTTATTTTTGAGAAAGGCAGAGAGAAAGTGTAAGTGGGGGAAGGGCAAAGAGAGGGAGGGAGAGGATACAAAGTAGGCTCTACGCTGACAGCTCAGAGCCTGATGAGCAGCTCAAACTCAAACCTTAAGATCATGACCTGAGAGGAAGTTGGATGCTTAACTGAGTCACCCAGGCTCCCCAAGGCTTCCCCTTTTTTACCCATATCAAAAAGGAAGACTGTTGAGCAATTTTACTTGCTTTTGAAAGAAATCAAGATATTGTTGAACTTCCTTGATTTTGCTTTTAATTTCAAACCCATATAAAACTCCTAATTTTTTTTAAGGTTTTATTTATTTTTGAGACAGAGGGAGAGAGTGAGTGAGCGAGCGAGCGTGAGCAGGGGAGGGTCAGAGAAAGAGGGAGACACAGAATCCGAAGACAGGCTCCAGGCTGAGCTGTCAGCACAGAGCCCGACGCAGGGCTCGAACCCACGAACCATGAGATCATGACCTGAACCAAAGTCAGACACTCAACTGACTGAGCCACCCAGATGCCCCTAAAACTTTCTAAAAAAACCCAAAAGTGGGGCACCTGCCTGGCTCAGAAGAACATGTGACTCTTGATCTTGGGGTCATGAGTTTGAGCTCCTTGGTGAATGCTGAGATTAAATAGTAAAACTTCACAAAAAATCCCAAAAGGATTATTTGAAAGGTTTAATCTCAATGGTCCATGCTGGTCTGAATTTGTTCTTACATCTTCTCAACTTAAGGATAATTTCCATAGATTAATATGGTTTCTATCTAGCAGGAAGTCAAGCACTCAAATGTTTACAACTTTGCAGAGGTTAGGTAACTTCCTGCTTTGTTTCTATGAGCAAATTAGGTTTCTCTAGATTATCTAATTTAATACTACTATCCTTGGAAAATAAGGCTTTTCATATTATTTCTCTTTTTAAATTTTGGTTTCTTTTCCCCCAAATAAAACTGTATTATTCCAAGGAGAGATTTCTTAGTTACTTCTATTTTCATATTTCTTATTAAATATTTACCTCTATAGTAGCCAACAGTGTAGCCAATCACATCATAGATTCGGGCTTATTCCATCATTCTAAATTATTAAGCATATACACTCTTCTACTCCAAAAGCCAAACACTGTAGTTATGTATACATTAGATATCCATACACAAAGGTGTATATCCACTGATAAGAATAAATAAGTGTCGAAAGGATTTGTGGGTGGATGAGGAACTAAGAAGAGTGGTTTAACAGAGTAGGATAAATCCATAATTAACAAAAGTCAAAGAAACCCAATCTGTAGACAAGCCTTTACCTCTGTGTGCTGAGTCTCTAAATGGAAACTAGCTCATGATCATTGGCTATGAAGTGGTTTTATTTGAAAGACACATAACATAAATTTACATTATTCTAAGACAGGATCATAAATATTTTGGAATCTGCCAATGGACTTTCCCATTGTACATCAAAGAATTCTAACAGTTTGATCTTTACCTTCGTTTGCTAGATACCCAATCTTTAAATTTAAGTCCAGGTAGCTCCATCCAATTTCCAAAGCTGATTGTCAACATGGAACCTTCCATATTCTATTTGAATAAAAAATGCACAAACATATTTAAGCAATAACATGGATTTTTTAAAAACCAAACCCATTTTCATTCACTATCATTAAGAATGTGGATAAAGAGAACTGAAGAAGTCTTAAATGGCTGTGTAAATTACAAACACCTTTATCATTTTGTAGTATTTATATTCCTTCTTTCATAAAGTTATACATTTATCAAACAAGTTTATAGTATTGCCAGATGCCTACACAATGTTGACAGCTTTGGCCTATATTAATCAATGTAATTCAGATAGGATATAGAATATGTTAGAGGAAATCAGTACTTTTACTTTTTAAACAAAAAAAGTTAATTTAACATTTTAGATTTCTATCCATTTTAACAGATTTTTTTTTCATTTTATTAAATTAATTTACTTATTTATTTATTGAGAGAAAGAGAGTGAGTGGAGGAGAGGCAGAGATAAAGTGAGACAGAATCTCAAGCAGGCTCCATTCTGTAAACACAGAGCCCAATGTTGAGCTCAAACCCACTAACTCTGAGATCATGACCTGAGCCAAAACCAAGAGTTGGATGCTTAACTGACTTGGCCCATCCAGGCACCCCTAACAGATTTTTAAAAACTGGGCAGCAAAACAGCCTTTCCCCCTCAATCACTTGTAACTGTGAAGTCTAAGCTGGCTCGGATGCAGCAGCATCTCTTTCTAAAACTAAGGAAATAAGCGGTGGTTACCTGATTAAGAACAGACTTATGGCTAAGGGTAATGCTGCCTTTAAGGAAGTGAGCCCTTCAAGCTCCCTTGTGCCACTTACTTCCGCTTTGCTCACTTCAAAGCAACAAGCCCAAGGGCCAAAAGCACCTGTACCAATGACCTCAATGATCTCTCTCAACAATTTCTTTTAGGCTTTGGCTTTTTCTTAACATTTCTTGTCCTGTTCTGTTTCTAAACAAGTGAGTATTGGGAATGGTAATTATTATTGTTATTACTACTGACTAACCTTTCCAAGCACTTACTAGTGCTGGGCCTTATGAAGCCTGTTATCTATGACAGTGTGTAGGTCACCAGTGGGAGAGAATGCAGCAAGCCGCCAATGCTCTGAGGCAGGCTGAGCCGGATACTAGGATCACAACCATTAAGGCGGAAAACATCAGAAGGAAAACCTAAGAATTTACTGTATTCAGAAGTTATCTGGAGCCATAACTGTCTTATCTAGAACTCAAAGCCCTTACGGCACTAACAGTCCAGTTCTGTCAGTAATCTCAAGTTGATTCCCACTACACCAGTTCTTCCAGTTAGTTGAGAGCCCTAGTCCCTGATCTCTTTTCTTGCAATCTGACTTGTTTTCCCTTATGTGATCTAAATACCATGAATGCCTGATGTCAGGGACACTGTGATATATTAAGGGATGCAAACCAGATGGAGCATATAGAAAGAAGGTTTCTTAGGACACAAATGGGCTGTGAGGAGTTTAATATTAGAAAGGGGAGAAAAACGTTCCTGGGTGGCTCAGTCGGTTGAGCGTCCCGCATGATTCCAGCTCAGTCATGACCTCACAGTTTGTGGACTGAACTCCACAGTGGGCTCCACACTGAGTACACAGAGCCTGCTTGGAATTCTCCCTGTCCCTCTCTATCTGCCCCTCTCCCACTCACGCCCATTCTCTTGCTCTCTCAAAAATAAATAAGTATCTTTAAAAAAGGAAGGAAGAATATTCTTGACTGGATAAAGATATGTGACAGTTTATAAACAGAAAGAACAAGAGTGTCCTTCAAGGCATTAAAACAAGTTCAGACTTATACAGGAAAGTATTAACTCAACAGGTTTGGGCTGCTTAAACCATGCACGTTACTCAGAAAGGTCTGTCTTTAGGACTGGCTTTTGGCTGCCTCCTATGAGACAAACCCTGAGTTCTTGGAATAGTCTACCTGATTAGTGATTTTCTGTAGGCCAGAGGCCTTGGGCCATGCTGTACCAGTATGACTAAGTTTATGCTAACAATGAGATTTGTGGTAAACACCAACATTTGCTCTGAGAGGCAGAGGAATCAGTCACTGAGATCAGTCATGTTGGGTGCTGCTTTTCTACATGACTGGCCCCCAGAAAATCCTGGACACCAAGGTGTGGGTGAGCATCCCTGATTGGCAACTTTTTGCACAAATCATTGTTGAGAGAATTAAATGCATCCCCATGCAACTCCAGTAAAAAGGAACATTTAGAAACTGGAGCTTGTTTTTTCCTGGACTTCTTCCCATGAACTTTTCCCCTTTAAGGATTCTAATCTGTATCCTTTTACTATAATAAACAATAACCAGTAGCACAAGACCTTTAAGGAGTCCTGTGAATCTAGAGCCTAAGGGGTGAACCTGGACCCCCTAGCAAAAGTAGGAAGCCTTTACAATAATTTGGGTTCAAGATGATGTTGGCCAGTACAGCAAAATTATAATTACGATGGGGAAAAGTCAACTTACAATAGGTTTGTGAAAAATATGGAGAAGATACGATAATTGGTTTGGAGTGGGAGTTGAGGAAAGAATAATCAAGAAAGGTTTCTTGCTTAACTACATTACAGTGCTATTCCATAAGGAAATTAAGAACTCTGATGATAAAGATGATTAGCTATTCAGGCATGTTGAGTTTGAGAACATCAAGGAATAATCAGGGTAAGGCAACTAGGTGAATATGTAAGAGAAAACAATCTGGCCTAGGGATCTTGATTCAGGAATCACTCAGCATTCATATGCAAGACACTTGAGTATATGAGGCAAGCCAGGGAGAATGAAGAACATAAAGAGAAGACCTTGGCCTGGGACAGAGTTTACACAAGAGTCCATAAGGTAACTGAAAAAGGAGTGACCAAACAGGAAGAAAAATGAGGAGATGAAAGGTTCAGAGAATCTAAGAGGGATAGCAATACTGTCAAATGTTGCAGAGGTCAGGAAAGATGACTTCTGAGACTGAGACTGAGATTAAAGGAAGTTACTGACCTTCAAAAAGAAGTTCCAGGACAAAAGGCAGTGACAGAAGCTACAGTCAAGTGAGCTAAAGAACAGGAAGCAAAGGCACAGAAATAATGGATAGGTAGCTCTTTCAAGAAGTTGGCTCTAAAGTGAAGGATACATATAAGCTAGCACATAAAAACTTCATTATCATTATTTTTTAGAGAGAGAGGAGGGAGAAAGAGAGAGAGGTGGGGGCATGAGCAGGGAAGGGGGGACATGAGCAGGAAAAGGAGGCGCAGAGAGAGAGAGAAAGAGAGAGAGGGAGAGAGGGAGGGAGAGAGGGAGGGAGAGAGGGAGGGAGGGAGGGAGAGAATATCTCAAGGAGGCTTCACACTCAGCACATAGTTTGATGTGGAGCTCAATTCCATGACTGTGGGATCATGACCTGAGCAGAAATCAAGAATAAGACACTTAGCCAACTGAGCCATGCAGGTGCTCCACATAAAAACTTTTTTGGGGGGGGGGGGGGGGGCGCCTGGGTGGCTTAGTCGGTTTAGTGTCCGACTTTCGCTTGGGTCATGATCTTGCAGTTTGTGGGTTCGGGCCCGCGTCGGGCTCTGTGCTGGCTGCCAGCTCAAAGCCTGGAGCCTGTTTCAGTCTGTGACTCCCTCTCTCTCTGACCCTCCCCTGATCACGCTGTCTCTCTCTCTCTCCTAGAAATAAATAAAACATTAAAAAAAAAAAGAAATAAAAAAAACCTTTTTTTTTTTTAATGCTTTATTTATTTTTGAGAGAGAGAATCAGCACATGAATGGGGAAGGGGCAGAGAGAGAGAGAGAAAGGGAGACACAGAATCCAAACTAGGCTCCAGGGGAGCTGTCAGCACAGAGCCTGAAGCTGGACTTGAACTCATTAACTGTGAGATCATGACCTGAGCCAAAGTCAGATGCTTAACTAAGTCACTCAGGTGCCCCTAAAAACTTTTCAATAAAGGAAAATAATTTTACTCTATTCATATACTGATAAACAGAAGCCAGCAGAGAAACTCAAGATGCAATGTCCCTAGAGAAGACAGGGATTCAGGGTGCAGCTGGAAGGTTAGCCTCAGAGAGAAGTGATACCATTTCCACTATAACAGGGGATAAGAAACAAGGAGGTAGCATGAATGCAGATACGTTTGCAGGTTTGAGTGCAAAATTATGTAAATTCAATCCTGATAGATTCTAAGAACTGAGAGCATTTCTAAGTAGGAAGGTGAAACAGCAATAGAGGTTTGAGAAGGACATTTAATAATATCAAAGGATTACCAAATAGTGTTCAGGACCCAAATGAGGTTTGGAAAGTACTTTTCACAGGTGTACAACTTTTTCTAGCAATATTTAATAGCTTAAGTGTAGGAAAAGATAAAGTAGACAAGTTATATGAATGGCTTTTTTGGCCAAGCCCGTGTAACAGAAGGACAATGAAGCAAGGGAATTAAGGATAATGGTTAAATCAATAGACTATAGAACCTAAGCTGGGTAGGTAAGGAGGTTAAGATCAGAACTTCAAGTGTTCTCTGTGTTTGAAGATTAGGTACAGGGTAGTGGAGCTGGAAGAATAAAAAGGTGTGATCATAAAGCTGTTTGTGAATTTAGATTTTCACTGAGTAGTTACAGTGGAGCCACTGGAATTAGTGTCTAAGGAGGAATGGAAGAGGAGATCATTGAGAATGAAGAGATTAAGAAACTAAGAGGCTAAAGTGTTGCTTCTAGGTCATATATGTAAAGACAAAGTTATTCAAGGTGACAATAAAACTTGGAAGGTAATGGAAAACCGTATCTGTTGTTTAAGCCACTCAGTCTACGCTATTTCATTATAGGAGCCCAAGCAAATTAATACAACTTCTTTCTTTTACAGTCTTCATTTAAGAGCTTGAAAATGTAGGGAAATAAGTGGTATTGGTATGAAATGCTGTGTGAAATTTTGTAAACTCTAACATGAATTTAAAACTTTTTACTGTACAAAACACTGTTGAAGTATTTTCTACATAATTCTTGTAAAGAAGTATAGAGAAGCTTATTCTAAAACTGTATTGGTAATCAAATTTGGCTTAACTTCTTGTAATCCATATTGTATTGAAGAGCATTAAAATTCTCAGATACAAATGTGGTAAACATACTTACTGTTATAATGTTTCAGAATTCAAACAGTCTCAAGATGACAGACCTGTAAATCACACTGAGTAAAATGCTAAAAAGAAAAAAAATATATATATACTCACATGCCAAGCTCCACCAGGTGGACCTTTACCAAGAACTAAGTGAGGGATGTAATGATGTTGTTCTAATTTCCAATGCAAAACGGATGGATAATCATACCCAAAGTCAGCATCTGGATGAAGAAGCGTGTCAAAAAGTACCGCAACTGGATTGGATGATCGGCCCTCAAGGCCCTCAGACAGGTATTCTAAGTCCTGAAGGAATTTTTTAAAAAAGAAAAAAGGTAGAGTTTGAACGAAAATACAAAAACAAAACTAAAACTAAAAAACTGCAGCTATTATAATAGTGAAAGCCATTACTCAAATCTAGCACTTCCCAGAGAGCACTGCTACAAAACACACCTTGAGATCCTAATAAAGGCTGTGGGCAAATGAATATAAGATGGAATTTCAACAAAGTTAATCAGGTCCTTTTACTGCAAAACTTGAAGACAGACTTAATACATTAATATGCCTTAATATGTCTAATGTAACATTCCTGTAACAAAAAGCAGCACTTCCCAAATTTATTTGAACATAAATCATCTATTAAAACTCCCACCAGGAACTAATTTGGGCTGCTCTAATCAAAGGAAAATAAACAGAAGTAACTTGGCAGAATATATTTACAAGTAGAAAATAAAAATGATAGAAAATGTTATCTAAAAGGATTTTTAAAAATTTTTTAATGTTTTATTTATTTCTGAGAGAGACAGACAGACAGACAGACAGATAGCGTGAGCAGGGGAGGGTCAGAGAGAGAGGGAGACACAGAATCAGAAACAGGCCCCAGGCTCTGAGCTGTCAGCACAGAGCCCAATGCGGGGCTTGAACCCATGAACCATGAGATCATGACCTGAGCTGAAGTCAGACGCTTAACTGACTGAGCCACCAAGGTGCCTGTAAAAGAAAGGATTTTTGATTCAGAAATACAATGCTTATAGTTGCCTGGGTGGCTCAGTCGGTTAAGCACTTGACTTTGGCTCAGGTCACGATCTCAGTTTGTGGGTTCGAGCCCCATGTGGGGCTCTGTGCTGACAGCTCAGAGCCTGAGCCTGCTTCAGATTTTGTCTCCCTCTCTCTCTGTCCCTCCCCTCCTCATATTCTGTCTGTCTCTAACATTAAAAAGAATTTTTTAATAAAAATAAGAAATATAATGCTTATAAAAGTACAAAACCTTGTTTGAGTATTAAAAAAGCCAAAAAGCACTAACATGTAAGAAATAATACCTGATCGACAATGGAAAGATGTCTTCCTTCTTCTAATTTACTATGTAAAATTGTATTTGGATGTATTGCTTCTGATGATAAATATGGTCTGTATCCCGATAACATGTAAGAAAGGCAGATTCCTGAGGGTCCATTTCCTATTAAAAAAAAAAAAAAAAAAAGTGGAGTGAGGTACATCATGTATCTTAGTACTCTTATTCTTTGGCTTTTCTCTCAGATGGATTTTTTTTCTCCCTCACCAATTTGTCTTCCTTCTCTAAACTCTTAAAACCAAGTATTCATAAGATACTGACTTTTGTCTTCTCTCCTGTTTTCTTCTGGGAGTCTCATCTACTTCAAGCCTTTGTCTATAGTCTACTGACTCCCAAATTAGGCCTACTGGCTGACCTCTTCCCCCAAAATATATCCCACACTTCCACATGCTACTTCTTCAATCCACCTGGTTGAACCACTAATAACTTAGTCACAATGTGTTCAAAAACATATTCATGAGTTCCTTCATTTGGGTCCCCTTTCCTCTAAATCCCATCTCTTATCAAAGTTTGGTGCTAACACGACCCCAAATTAATAAGGTTCTGATTCTAAATATGCTTAGTCACCTTATCCAATCTGCTGTCTTTGTTAGTGTCACTCTTATAATCTAAAAGTTTCTTGATTCTCCCCAAGATACACACTCCTATTCCAAAACCCTTTCACATTCTACATTTAGATGAATTTTGATAGCACACAGTCCTTATCACGCTACCTTATCATGCTATTTGGAAGCCCCAACTGCTTGCTTTTGACTAACCAGTGCTCACCATATTCTGGTCTCAATCACCTTTCCAGACTGATCTCCCAGTACGGTCTTCCTATATTTTTATTTGCTTAAGCTGAAACTAAACTGGATTTTTTTTCTGTTTGTTTAACCCTGGTGAAAGACCTCCATTTCTGTGGCTCCTTTTAGTCTGTGTTTCCACCTCTCTATTATCTCCATCTACCAAAAATTTGATCCAACTAGGATAACTGCCAGCCATCAGGAAGAAAATCTTGTTCCATTGCTAATGTTTTGCCCCAAATAAAACAAACTCAAAGATGTGTATATGAAAAGTAAAATTTTAAGATTTACAAAATGTAGGCTAATTCTTCTACTTATATTGCTAAAGCCTTTGAGCATGACAGAAAGGAAAGTTAACCATTTGACTTCATAAAAATTAAAAACAAAGTGTGGAAGTTAAGATCTGAGGCAAAGAGCTAACTTCCTTTCATCAAAACCAAAGAGAAAACTAAAGAAGTATCACATGATAATTTCAATAAAAATAAAAGATACAGAAGAAGCATTTAAAAATATCCAACACTTATTCATAATAAAAATGAAAAAAACCTCAGCAAACTTGAATAGAGGGATACTTTCCTCAACTTGATAAAGGGTACAGTAAACCTACAGCTAACATATTTAATGGTGAAAAACTAGATGCTTTTTCCCTCTAAGATCAAGAATAAAACAAAGCTGTTTCTTCTCATCATTCTTACTCAACACACACCATGACAGAGGTCCTCGTTAACATAGTAAGAAAAAGAAAGACAGACTGGAAAGAAATAAAATGGTCTTTGTTCATAAATGCCATGATTATCTATAGAAAATACCAAAGAACTGACCAAAGAACTCCTAGTTTGAGATTGCAAGATACAAGGTTAATATACAAAAGTCAATTTCTTTCCTATATACCAGCAACAAACATGTGGCATTTAAGAAGAAATACACAACACTGTTTGTGTGTGTGCACACACACACACACACACACGCACAAATACTTGGGTATAAATCTCTATATATTTTAAGTACATATATAAGATGTATACAAGGAAAACCAGAAAACTTTGACAAAAGAGCCTGAAGATGATCTAAATAGATGTTCATGAATAAAAAGATTTAATGCTGTTAAGATGTTATTAGCTCTTCTCAACGTGATCTACCAATTCAATGCAATCCAGATTAAAAAAACCCAGCAAGTTACTTTGTGGATTCTGACAAATAATTCTAAAGTTTACATCAAGGAGCACCTGGATGGCTCAGTCAGTTGAGGGTCTTTGGCTCAGGTCATTATCTCACAGTTCATGAGTTCGAGCCCCACTTTGGGCTCTGTGCGGACAGCTCAGAGCCTAGAGCCTGCTTTGGATCATGTGTCTCCCTCCTTCTCTGACCCTCCCTTGCGCTTGTGCTCGCTCTCTCTATCAAAACTAAATAAAAATTAATAATAATAATAAACTTAAAGTTTAAATGGAAAGATGAAAGACCCAGAATAGTAAACACAAAACCAAAGAAGAAAGTCAAGACCAACACAATCCAAACTCAAGTTTAACCATAAAACTATAGTCAACAAACAGTGTGGAAATCATGAAAAAGGAGACAAATCAATGGAACAGGACAGAGCACAGAGACAGATCCTCACAATAGTCAACTTATTTTTGACAAAGGAACAAAGGTAATCCAATGGAGAGAGGATGGTCTTTTCAACGAATGGTACTGTAACAACTAGACATCCACATGCAAAAATCTGAATCGAGAGAGTAACCTTGTTTCTTTTACAAAAATTAACTAAAAATAGATCAGAAGACTAAATATAAAGCATAATTTATAAAGTTTCTAGAAGATAAAATGGAAAATCTATCTAGAAGATAAAACAGGGAAAACTTAATGGCTATGCAAACACCTGCACATCCATGTTTATAATAGCAGCTTTACTCATAATTGTAAAAAAAAAATTGGCAACAACCAAGATGTCCTTCAATAAGTACATAAATAAACTGAAGCATCCCTACCACGGAACAGTATTCAGTGACAAAAAGGAAATGAGTTATCCCATCATGAAAAGACCTGGAGGAATCTTTAATGTATACTGTTAAGTGAAAGATGCCAGTCTGCAAAGGTTCCATACTGTAAAATTCCATGGATATGATATTCTAGATAAATCAAAACTACACAGACAGTAAAAGATCAGTGGTTGCCAGGAGTTGGGGGTTGAGGAAAAGGACAAACAAGGGTGGACCACAGAAGATTTTCAGAGCAGTGAAATTATTCTGTAAAATACTATCACTGTGAATACATGAGGATACGTGACAGTATACACTCAGCAAAACCCACAGAACTGTACAAAGAGTAAACCCTAATGTAAACTATAGATTTTAGTTAATAACAACATATAACAGCGTAATCAATGATAACAAATACACCACACCAATAAAAAGATACTGGTAACAGGAGAAACTGGCAGTAGCAGAAGGGGAGTATATAAGATCTCTCTGTACCTTCTACTCAATTTTCATGTGGACCTAAACTGCTCAAAATAAAATAAAACCTATTAGTTAAAATAAATATTCAATAAGTGCCAAATAGTGGGAGTTAGAATCTGAGGCAAAGAGTTAAGTTCCTTAAATGAAAAAGAAAAAACACTCAACAGGCAGAGGCAATAAATACAGACCGGCAGTTTGGAGAGTAATAATTATGTACGTAGAATGCTTCCTGACTCCCGGAGATGTACCCATCCTAACCCCAACAACCTGAGTGTTACTGTACACAGCGAAAGGTTACTATTCAGATGTGATTTAATGAAGGATCTTGAGGTGGAGAGAATACACTGGATCATAAAAGTGGACCCCATCTGGAGCACCTGGGTGGCTTAGTCGGTTAAGCGTCCGACTTTTGCTTAGGTCATGATCTCGCGGTTCGTGGGTTCAAGCCCCACGTTGCGCTCTGTGCTGACTGCCAGCTCAGAGCCTGGAGCCTGTTTCAGTCTGTGACTCCCTCTCTCTGACCCTCCCCTGCTCATATTGTCTCTCTCTCTCTCTCTCTCCTAGAAATAAAAATATAAAAAAAAAAAAAAGTGGACCCCATCTAATTACACAGGTCCTTACAGAGACTCCCTCCCAACTCTGGTGAGGGGGAAAAGTGATGATGGAAGGGGAAGAGAGAAGCATCACTGCTGGCTTTGGTGATGGAGAAGTCCAGGCGCCAAGAAATGAAGAGTAACCTCTAGAAACTGGAACAGGCAAGGGAACACTCTACCCTAGAGACTCCAGAAAGGAATGTGGTCCTGCAGATATCTTGAATTTAGCCCAGTGAAACCAGTGTTGGACTTCTGACCTACAGAACAGTGAGATAATAAATTTATGTTGTTTAAAGCCACTAGGTTTGTGGGAATTTGACAGCAATAGAAAACGCGTGTATTAAGGAAATGAGCTCTTTTTCTGTGCTCCAGTGGAGTGCTGTTGCCAAGAGGAACAGTCCTAGAGCGTTCGGTTAGGCTGCTCACTGGGTAGCGGAGGCAAAACACGAATAGGTAATTTTGGGGTGGGGGGGGAGTGAAGTGGAAAGGTATAGCTGATAGTACTTCTTCCTTTTCTGACACTCCCACAACCTAGCTAAAATTAAAAAAAAAAAAATAGGGTTTCTTTACTCATGCCAATACATTCAGGAAGGAAAATCCTGGGCTCAGGATTGGACAAAAGTGAGAAAATGGAACATGAGGTATGGTTCCCAAGATACCCTGGATGCAAGCTACTAAAGAAACCGTCATCTCTGCCATCTCTCTGAGAGAGATATCTAGGATAAAACGATCTTGCTTTCCTCCCTTCCTTCCTACCCTGCATCCCCCATATGCCAGTCAGAGGACAGGACTTTTCTCCCCTTCCAGTTAACTTTGGAAAGAGGCAATAAAGAAAGCAAGGAAGCGATATGCCATCAAGGTATGTTATAACCCATAATTCTTTCCTACTGCCTGGCTTCACACTGTAGTACTTGTCTGACCAGGCAAGTCTGAATATTAGATGCAAGATATACATGACAGGTAGTTAAATACATGCAATTAAACTAGATCATAAAAACTTCTATAATTTTGAAGTAATTAGGTCTTATTAATAGCTTTATTTTTAGTATCTTATAGGACTATCTGTTGAGGTGGTACAAAGGATATCTAATGCTAACTATTATGGTAAAGGTCATTATAAACATTACTGCAGAATACCTTAACTTTCATTACTAACTGAGAACTGAGAACCAGAACTAACTGGTCATCACTAGTTTGCACAAGTTACTCTTCTGAGTTGCCCTGACTGTATCTACCCTACAACAAAGGACTCTAAGGTTGTAAGGCATAATCCAACAATGCACACAGTGCTCTGTATAGGGCTCTAATATACTGGTTATCGTCATTGCTGTAATGCTATTGTAATTAACACAATTGATACAGTATAACATAATAGAGTAATATCAGTCTTTCAACAAAAGAGTGTTACATTCTAACACAGAATCTAGTATCAGATAAATCCATTACTCTCTCCAAAGATTTGGTTATTGGTTACTTAAGCATATCAAAAAACCTAAGAATATTTTTCAATATAATCCTAAGAACTTGTGCCATGTAACTATGCATATATAGTAGTAAGGACCATAATTTTAAGAAATAAAATTCAGTAACTTACCTATTACAACCACAGGCAAAGTCACTGATGAATCTTCCAGTAAAGAAGTTTCTTCAACTAATGGCATAGCTTTAACTTTTTCCCCCAAATTATCACCAAAATATTGCACTAAGGAATTAAAAATCTCTCCTTCGGTTTCAGTGTCACTATAGTTTCTTTAAAAACAAACAAAAACAAATATGGAACAAAAACAAGAAATATAGTCAATATAGCCTTTATAAAAGCCTGTCTTTTTTCAGATGTAACCATAAAATATTCTCCATGAAAGGAGAAAAGGAAATCCTTTTTGAAAGGAATAGTTTCGAATTAGTAGCCTAGCTTGCCTGTCAACCTGTACCATTGTTAACATCAGAAATCCTAACTGGTCGCTAAAGTCTCTGTTACCAGCAGGCAAGTCCTACACAAGCTCTAAATAAGATGCCATCTTTAAAGACCTAAGAGACAGCACTGTATTGGGGATTTTTATAATTCTCTGAGATTTCCTAGGAAGGGCCAGCTTCCCTTTTACTTTTTTCTTATTGATAAAAAGATAAGTGCACTAGAGGTGGTATATTTGGAATAAAATAGTCATGTATAATATTTTAAGGAAGAGTTAGTTTTTATACATTATAAATTGTGCATTTGGGTAAAAGAAAGTTTATACATCTTATTAATTCTTAAATAGAGATTGTAATATGGAAAAATCTTACAATTAAAAAAATTTTTTTAATATTTTATTTATTTCTGAGAGAGAGAGACAGAGACAGCGTGAGCAGAGGAGGGTCAGAGAGAAAGGGAGATACAGAATCTGAAACAGGCTCCAGGCTCTGAGCTAGCTGTCAGCACAGAGTCCGACGTGGGGCTCAAACCCACAAACTGTGAGATCATGACCTGAGCCAGAGTCAGACGCTTAACCGACTGAGCCACCCAGGGGCCCCTATAATTTTTTTTAGTATTTCTGGGGGGGGGGGGCATCTGTGAGGGGGGAGTGGCAGAGAGAGAAGGAGACAATCTGAGCAGGCTCTAGGCTCTGAGCTGTCACCACAGAGCCCAATGCATGGCTTAAATCCATGGGATCCTGAGATCATGACCTGAGCCAGAGCTGGACATTCAACCAACTGAGCCACCCAGATGCCCCAAAATATGGAAAGATCTTAATGTTGATTCCTAATCTAGCTTCTTCCCTAGTTACCTCCCTAGAAACTACTCTTACCATTCTGACACACTCATGCAATAAATAGAATATCCTCCAAACACAGTAAATGTTTTCTGCGTTATACTAGTGATTACTTCAGAACAGAATCCCCAAATTATTTTTCATCTTCATATAGTCATCAAAAAGCCAATATTTGGAAATACTAAACTGAGCACCAACTATGGCTGAGTGTGCTTATTACTATTCCCAAAACGATAAACATGAGATGGGTCAGTTATTTCAGAGGACTCCTAGATCCCGGAAAAGAATGATAAATGGAGTGAATGAGGCAGAGACCCAAATTCCTGCTTCCCTATAACCTCCCAAGGTCCCAGTCCGCCCTAGGCTAGAGCAAAGTTCTTCGGGATACACTGACCACTTTCTTGAAGGTATAACCTCCACCTCAAATATCTGGACTCCCCTAAAGATGCATGCCTCTCTGAGCTAGGATAGATACTCTGGACATGGTTACTAGGGATAGCCCCTCCTCACACTGAAGATTGTTCCTGGAGAAAGTGTTTCATACTCAAGCTATCCCTTTCAGATCATTCCAACTACTTCCCTGATCAGATCCAGGTACTCTAGCTGTCTGGACTGCTTCTACTTCTTGTCAACTGAACTCAACATTAGGGCAGTATATTCACACCTGTTTCTGATACTTCTCTGAAATGTGTGCCAAGGACAGGTTCCCTAGCTCACTTCGGGTGCTTCTGATCAAAGTCCTTTTTGATACCCAGGCCTGATTAATATCATTGTGGTGGCTGTAAGCCACAATTCTTTTTCAGAAGATACACACCTCATTTTCAGTCTCTTCCAGATTTACCTATCTCAAACACTATTGTTCCCATATATATAATCTGGGAAATAAATAAGATAATCACTCTTTATGTTAAAGAGAGGTCTCCTTCAAACCTTTAACATTACCTCTTTTAAAAGAGTACAATTCAGGGGCACCTGGGTGGCCTGTCATGTACGTGTCCAACTCCTGATTTCTGCTCAGGTCATGATCTCACAGTTCAGGAGATCAAGTCCCATGTCTGGTTCTGCATTGCATGGAACCTCTTTAGGATTCTCTCTGTCTCCCTCTGCCCCTCTACTGCTCTCTCTCAAAATAAATGAACTTAAAAGTGTACAATTCAGGGTTATTTGTAAAATCACAAACTTTTGCAATCACCACCACTAATTCTAGAAGAATTTTATCGCCCAATAAGCCAAGTTATTAATAGTAAACTAGTTAATAGTAGATAAACTACTGCACCCATTAAAACTCAGTCCCCATTCTTCCCTCCTAATTACTGGCAACCATTAACCTACTTTCTGTCTTGTTTGATTTGCCTATTCTGAAAATTTCATATAAATGGAACCTCTCATACATTATTTGTCCTTTTGTGTCTGGTTTCTTCCACTTAACATGTTTTCCAGGGTCAGCCACGGTGTATGATGTATTGGTACTTCATCCCTTTTCACATCTAAGTAACATTCCACTGTAGAAATAGAACATATTTTGTCCATTCATGAGATGATAAACATTTGAGTTGTTTCCACTTTTTGGCTATACAAATAATGCTGTGAACATTCACATATAAATTTTTGTGTGGACAAATGTTTTAATTTCTCTTGAGGACATGCAATGGCTAGATCATAAACTCTATTTAACATCTTAAGAAATTGCCAAACTGTTTTCTAAAGTGGCTGCATCATTTTACAATCCCACCAGCAATGTAAGAGGGTTCCAGTTTTTCCACATGCCCACCAACACTTATCTTGTCTGTAGCTATCCTCATTGGTGTGAAGAGGCAGGCATCTCCCTGCAGTTTTGACTTGCATTTCCCTAATGACTAATAAAGTATCTTTTCATTTACTTACTGGCCATTTGTATTATATTCTTTGTAGAAATATTCCAGGGTTTGCCCACTTTCAAACTGGGCTTTTTATTGTTGAAGTTTTCCTTTTTTCTAAGTTGTTTTAAAGTTTATTTATTTTGAGAGAGAAACAGCACAAGCAGGGTAGGGGCAGAGAAAGGAGAGGAAAGAGAATCCCAAGCAGGCTCTGTCAGCACAGAGTCCAAAGCGGGGCTCTAACTCATGGGCAAGGGGTCATGACCTGAGCCAAAGGCCGATGCTTAACCTACTGAGCCACCCAGGCACCCCTACTGTTCAACTTTAAAACTCCTTTGTGGGTAGAGCACAAGTCTCTTTTCAAATAGATGATTTGCAAATATATTCTCCCATTCTGTGGGTTGTCTTTCACTTTGTTTTCTTATGCATCACAGAAGTTTCAATTTTTGATCAAGTCCAATTTACTTCTTTCGCTGTAATGCTTTTGGTGTTCAAGGAACCCCTGCCTGCCTAATTCAAGATCACTGAGATGGACTCCTCTTTTCTGTAAATTTTATATTTCTAGTTCTTATGTTTAAATCTTTGATCCTTTGAGTTAAATTTTTATACACATGAGGTATAAGAGTCCAACTCCATTCTTTTGCATGAGGATATCCATTTGTCCTGAAACCGTCTGTTGAAGAGGCTGGAATTTCCCCTTTGTCTCATGATCCCTTGGAAAACCAACTGATCATAAATGTAAGGATTTCTGAACTCTAATTCTATTCCACTGATCTGTTTATCTTTATGCAAACACCATACTGTCTTGCCTCCTGTTTCTCTGTATTAAGTTCTGAAATTAGGAAGCAGTAATTCTCCAATTTTGTTCTTTTTCAAGTTGTCTTGGCTCTTCTGAGTTCCTTGTAATTCCCTATGAATTTTAGTATCTGCTTATCTTTCTGGAAAAAAGAAAGGCAGCCAGGAATTTGATAGGTTGCACTAAATTTATGGATCAATTTGAGGATTACTGCCATCTTAGTTAAGAATACTAAGCTTTTCAATCCATGGAACATGGGATTCCTTCTTTAGTTCTTCTCAATATTTTGTAGTTTTCAGTATACAAGTCTTACAACTTTTTTCTAAGTATTCCATTCTTTCTGATGCTAGTGTAAATGGAATTGTTTAATTTCATTGACAGATGGGTCATCACTAGTGTATGTAGAAAAAAGATTGATTTTTGTAGGTTTATCTTGTATTCTCCAATGCTGCTTAATTCATTTATTAGGTCTAGTAGGCTTTGTGTGTGGGCCTCAAATAATTTAACTGGTCTGTTCCAAGACTCTAGTACATGAAATATAGTCAAAACTTTAACTTATCTTAATTCTGTGTAAAGTGTAAGTAATTTGTTCTGATTTTCTACTGGTCATTTGTTTAGTATAATTTGCAAGTATGTAGTATGTATATGTAGTATTGGCATAAACTGTAATAAACTTGCATGGTATCTGATTAACAGAGATGAAGAACTGAATCAAGAGAAATAAAAACCAAAAGTATGGTTCACTGGTCTTAGATAAAGCAATGATAAAAACAAAGGCCTACTGGTAAGTATTCTTGCTAAAAAATTCAGTTATGTTTTATATGTATACTATATCACAGTCTAGCAACATTTTCAGTTTCTACAGATACCCAATTTGATGAATGCTCTATTTTAAACAAGTATTTATTCTGAGTAATAAAACTTTTTCTGGGTGGCTCAGTTGGTTAAGTATCAGGCCATGATCTCATGATTGTTAACTTTGAGACCTACATTAGGCTTTGTGCTGGCAGTACAAAGCCTGCTTGGAATTCTCTCCTCTCTCTCTGCCCCTCCACTGCTTTCTCTCTCTGTCCCTCCCTCCCACCCCATGCTCTTATTCTCAATATAAATAATTAAAAAAAGAAAAATCAACTATTTGATATTTAAGATTTTAGAGGCCTTCCATTTTTTGTTTTTTGAAATATTATAGGCCAGTTTCAAAACAAATTTAAGAGAGTGGCACAGGCATACAATCTGGGTAGCAAAAAGACTTTTGTCACATCTAGCAACACTTCTTTAAATGATTCCTCGAACTAAACATGAAATGCTTTATTATCTGAATTTTTATCGTCTTTGGAAACATTACCCTAAATTGTTACCAAATTTATATTACTATATAAAAAAAAAAAAAAAGTTCTCAAGTCACAAATGAAGTCAATCACACTATTCATCTTCCAACACGGTAAGTATGGAACAGTTAGACAGTTGGGATGTCAGTGAACAGTTCTTACAATACCTTTTCCTTTCAGATATTGCATATGATCCAAAATACAGAGGTTGTCACAATCTATTTAAAATGTATGTTCCTGGGGCGCCTGGGTGGCTTAGTCAGTTAAGCGTCCGACTTTCGCTTAGGTCATGATCTCGCGGTTCGTGGGTTCGAGCCCTGCGTCGGGCTCTGTGCTGACTGCCAGCTCAGAGCCTGGAGCCTGTTTCAGAGTCTGATCTCCCTCTCTCTCTGACCCTCCCCTGCTCACGGTGTCTCTCTCTCTCCTAGAAATAAATAAAAATATTAAATAAAAAAAAAAGAAATGCTTCTCTCTTAAAAAAAAATAAATAAAATGTATGTTCCTAATAAAATCGCTCAAATAAAAATAGCATGAGTATTAAAAACACCTTCCTAAAGAAGCTATCTTAAAGGTTTTTTAAATTTAAATTTGAGATACAATACAGCTATTTTTTACAATGTGTATATGATTTATTAATCATAATTTTCATCTTTTTGCTAGCAAGTCTTGCTTTTCCTTTAACCCTCAAGATCAAAACATACCAAGTACTCTGTCTTCATCTCCTCCTCCAAATTTCTGTATAAAGAGGTAAGCATATGGTATCCACAACCCAGGGCTAGTTAAATGAATATGAATCCCAATCTGTGTTCTTACAGTTCAACTGTATCAAGAGCGGTCAAAAGGCTTTTGGATGGCATTTTTCTGAAAGGCAGGTTAATTTCTCAGGGGCTTCAGTTAACAAGTTTTCACTAGAGGAATGTGTTTGCTACAACTCTCCAAAATGGATCTGATACTCGCAAACCAATGTCTGTCAAGCAGTCAACAAATTTGCCTAGAACCCAAAATTCAGCAGTTTATTACCTAAAACAAATTTTATAAATAGCCAGAATTTAGAAATCTCTACAGAACTCACTGATTGTGAAGCTGGGAAAGCCTGGACTGCTGCTCTCTATGAAAGGAGTTCTGAACCTTCTCTGTGCCTTACACTCATTTGCAGTTTGGGGAAGCCTCTGAACCCCTTTTTTGAAATTATTAAACACATAAAAGATACATAGAATTTATAAGGAAACCAATTACATTAAAATAGTTACAAAAAGTAAACTTGTGACGTTTATAGGTGCACTTCTTTATTATATTAAATAACAAGTGTAGGGATGTGCAATTACTGTAATTTTGAAGAAATAAGCATAATTCCTAGATATCTACAACTGTGAAATGAAAATATTTGTGCATTCTATTGGTGACAAGGTCACAAATACCATGTTGCTTGCTGCTTATATTCATAGTTGAAGGCCATTAGATTTTGGATGAAGTTTTTAGTGAACAGACACCAAGTAAGGTGCTTTACTAGTTTGCTAAGTCTAACATTTCTTCACCACAGGGTTAAAAGCAGTTCCAAGGGTCTTTGATCTTTCCATTAACTGACTTAAGTACTGGCCAACACTGCTAGATCTGTAACCTATCATATACTCACTTTAATTTTAAAATGCATTAACCTTATCACCTCTTCAAACTTTGCCATGATGTGAAACTGGAATCGCCACCTATTTCAAATTTCTACAATATATGGCTCACAATGACAAACATCTTAGAACAAAGTTAGCATCCACTGGTAACTAGATCATTACAATTAAAACAGTCCCCTACCTCCCTTCCACACAATAACTTGCTATTACATTTAAAATAAACATAAATGTGTGTGTGTGTGTGTGTATATATATATATATATATATATATATATATATATAGTAAAGGTGGGGTAGGGAGGAACCTTCGCAACCCTTCCCTAAAACTTTGCACCACTTAGAAGTCTCAGGTCGCAGTAACCGACGCACTTCGGGCCTAGCCGGTTTCGAAGTGCCATGATTGGCACAGTCCAGGGAAAGGAAAAGGGGACAACAGAAGCGAGTCCCCCCGGAGCGAGGAGCCCCCAAGCACAGGCGGCCGAGGCGGGAAGCCTGACCAGGGAGGAACCAGGAGGCAGCTGCTGCCGAGGCGGGAGGCCGCTGCAGACCAGGCGCTCGTCCCCCATCCCGGACCCGTTCCGACCCCGACCCCGCCCGGCCTCAGCCCATCTCAGTCCCGGCATCCGGGCCGGGAAGCGCTCCGCCTGCTCCCGTCCCCTCCCCTCCCCGGCAGAGAAGTCACCTGAAATGACCGGCCAGGGAGCAGCGGCAGCACCACACCGGCATGGAGCGCGGCGCACGGGGCGTCTGAGCGCGACCACCGCCTGCCCCGGCTGGGCTGCCCGTGCCGAGCGCCCGCAAACTCGCCCCGGGTCGCGGGGTCCGCGGGGCGCCAGCGCCCCCCGCGTCGCCGTCGCCGCGGCTGCCCGGAAGCTGCGGCTGTGCAGCCGGCCGGGCTCCGGCGCCCCGAGCCCCGCCTCAGGATAGCGGCTTCCGCTCCTCGCCCGCGGGGACTCGGACGCGGGCGGCGGATGATCTGGGGGCGCCGCGGTGGGGGCGGGGCGGAGACGCTGCGACGGCTGCGGCGGAGGCGCGCGGGCTCCTCCTCGCAGGTGCGGCGGCGGCGGGCGAGGCCGGCGATTGGCGGAGCCGCGGCCGGGGCGAGGGGCCGGGCCTGACCGAGCGGCGGCTGCGCGGGCCGGGGACCGAGGGCCGCGCGCCTAGCGGACGGCTGCGGCGGCGGGCGGGGTCCGGGCCTCGGATGCGCCCCGCGGCGCCTCCGCGTGCGCCCTCCCCGCGCCGGGAGGGGTCGGCAGCGCCGGGCGGATGCGCGTGGAGGGGAGGCGAGAGAGCCGCTCTCCCGGGCAGCGGAACGGCTCGGGAGACAGCTAGCCTGCGTACAGCGCGGCCTCCGCGGCCCGAGCAACGCGGGCTTGTCCCCAGGAGGTGCGAGCGGGACTCCCCCCGAAGAGGCCGGGGAAGGCCGGCCTTCCCACCCGGGACACCCACCTTCGCGCCTTTCCTCGCTAAGGCTGGGAGCTTCTGCGCGCTTCTGGCTCCTGTCCCTGCATCACCATTGCCAGGGGGTGGGGAGGGGGGCTGAAAATACCCCAAACCACAGCTGCCCGGGCTTCCCGCTCAACCGTTCTGACTGTGCAAGGCCGGCTTCTGGAATGGGAGAGCCTCTCTTCCTTCACCGGCTTGCCAGTCTGCACGAGTGTGAGAATCACCTGCATCGCTGGCTAAAAATACCAGTGCTTAGCCCCGCCCAAGACTCACTGAGCCCGTTTCCGGGTGGAGTCAGTGGCAGGAAGATGTTTTGTAGGTCCCTCCAGGTGATGGAGATGCAAGACGAGTTAGAAAAGTTATCGCCTGTTCCCTATTCGATGTTGTCAAAAAATAAAGGCGGGAAAAACTTCTAGAAGGGATTGATTGCATGTATTGTTACACACACGTGTCTGTACACTTTCAAAAAAAAAGCCCAATTGTTTTTGCTATTAAAATGTGAGATACATAATTTCTGTTTTTAAATAGTTTTTTTTAAGTTCACAAGTTTTGCTGAATGTTGTCATTGAACGAACTTGCACTTAGATATTTTAGATTTTGTGAAGCTTAAAAGAAAGTTTGTAGGACTCAGCCTGCCTCCAAGACTATAAAAAAATTCCTCTTTTTCTTTTTCAATTACTGACAACTTGACACGTTCGTTTCATTCTAATGTTTTGCCAAGTGAAGCATGGAGTTACTTTTCTGTTAAGAGTCACAAAATTATCCTTTTAACGGACCCAGATTCCTATAATTTATGCCAGTCCAGAGAATTGAAATATTTAAAACTATAAGAATGTTTATAATGATTTTGTGTAATTTTTCCCTTATGGCTTTGTTTTTAGGAGTTTTCTTGCACTGTTCCCGGTCCAAGAGCAAAATGAGCATATCAAATTTTATTCTGTCTCTGGTTTGTATTTAAACCTTGTGAACCCGCTATCATAGTTTACACCTGATAATAATTTATGATTAAGTCGGCTTACAATGACTGCATAGAGCAAATGGGGCATGTCATAGTGTTTGCATTTTTATTTTGAATTGTAGGTGAGGTCTTACTTAAATGTAAAATCTGGGTTTTGTATTAAGAATAGATATAAATTGCAAGTGAGGCTGTGTGGCAACAGCTGGGGAGAATGTAAATCAGTATGTAATCCAACACTCCCTCACCTGCACAATAGCACCTCAGTGGACCTTTCAGTGCCCACACTAGCAGGTGAGGGTGGAGCTTTATGTCACCAGTAACCTTGCCACTCCATGGCACCCAATGGGCTCCCCATGTTACATGGTTGTAGAATCCTTACTGAACAGCTCTTCTTACTGGTATATAACTTACCAATACGTCATACATTTAATTATAATATAGTGGCTAACAGGACTTTCTGTTGCAGTGTTCACTGGGCCAGCTATGTTGATCATGGACAAGTTACTTAGCATCTCTAGGCTTTGATTCTTATCTATTATGAACTTACTTCATTGGTTATAAGGATTAAAGAAGAAAATACTTATAAAGCAGGCACCACAGTGTCTGACTCACGTTCATCACTGAATAAATGTTAGTTTTCATTATTATCCATAATAATATTGTAATTATTTTTATATTTTCTAAAGCAGAAGTCCAGAAAGTATGGATTGAATTGTGCCCCTTGCCAAATTTATATATCTAAGCCCTAACCCCCAGTGTGACTATATGTCATAATAGGGCCTGTGAAGGGTTAAGTAAGGCTATATGAGGCCAAGTGTGGGACTGTAATTCAGAAAGGCTGGTACCTTATGAGAAGAGGAGCTCCTTTTTTCTGACAGCAGAGCTGGGAAGAGCTCTCACTGAAAACCTTGATTTCAGACTTCCCAGTCTCCAGAACTGTGAGAAAATAAATGTCTGTTGCTTAAGCTACTGAGTCTATGGCATTTTGTTACAGCAGGCCAAGCTCACTAAGACAGTATGGTCTTGCACTTTCAAAACAAAAAATTTTAATGTAAACTATTCAAAATAAACCACTGCATTTCATAAATTAGGTATATCTATCAATGGATTATCTCATGCAGTAGTTTGGCAGAATACTCAAGGTTTTTAAAAAATGTTTTATTTATTTTTGAGAAAGAAACCGTGAGCAGCAGAGGGGCAGAGAGAGAGGGAGACAGAGGATCCAAAGTGGGCTGTGAGCATGATGCAGAACTCGAACCCACAGACCGCGATATGATGACCTCAGGCAAAATCGACCACTCAACCGACTGAGCCACCAGGCGCCCTAATACTCAGGTTTAAAGCATTCTAGAAAAAACCCAGCTCTTCCTTTATTGAAGCTCTGGGAAGCTCAGATACTTTTCAGATTTCTTATCCTCAAGTCTTCAGTTCTTTTTGGTACTGGGAATACCTCTGTTTAGCTGTTAGTTTGCAATTCTTACCAATTCACTTCTCTATTTTGACGGCAAATAGTAGGAGGGCTTTCCTGACTACACAGAAAACTGGAGACAGAAGCTGGTGCTGGATACTTAAGTTATTTGTTCCTGCAGTTTGAACTTAGGACAGAGAGAAAAATACCAAAGAAGCTGCTTGCTAAAAATACAATTTGTTTTATAAATATTGTAGCAATCAGGTTCTGTGGCAGAGAACAGAACTCATAGAATTCACTCTAAGGGGAAAAAAAAGAATTTCTTACAGGGTAGTAACATGTTGCAGAACCATAGGTAGACTAAAGAAATGTAGGTACAACTCTGAGAAAATTACCTGAAGTCACAATGAAAGGTAAGGCACCAAGGGAGCTGCCACCTGTCTATGACCAAGGTGCTGCCTGCCAAATTGGCTGCTTTGGCTATAGCTGCTGATTCCAGAACTATACGTGACATTGCAACACTTTATCTGTTGTCCGTCTCCCTCTGCCCCAAAGGAATTTAGTTTTTCTGTTCGCAGTTGGGTACCACAATGCTAAGAACAGATCCTGGTTTGTAGTAGGGGTGGACACACAGCATCATAGGTAACACTGATCCAGTAAACCATCAGGGCTGATGCTGGATAAGCCTTTAACTAAATGAAACGCGTTAACATGAGTTACAACTCATTTTTGTCTGTCTCATAGCCTGTAAGATCAACTGAATAGACTCAATTTGCATTTCTATATTCAGAGATCAGAGAAAAGGAGAAGAGAATAGAGAGCAGTATCCAGAGACAGAAAGCATGCCCTAAAATGAAGTCATATAGAATCAATCAAGGTTTCAACATCAGAACAGAAGATCCAGAGAGTGAGAGCAGAGAAGATGGTTAGATGAAACTTACAAGAAAAAAATGTTCAGAACTAAAGGGAGACATGAGCCTGGTATTGTGTAAGACCTATTAAGTCCTGAAAAGGAAAAAGAAAAAGTCTGCATGGAAGCATATCTGAAAATTTAAGGATAACAAGAATAAAAAGACCTTAAAAGCTTCCAGAAAGCAAATACAGGTCCTCCATAAAGGAATGAGAATCAGGCTACCAATAGGCTAGCTTCCCATCAACAGGACAGGATATCAGGGGATGAACAAACCCTGAAAGTTCCATAGGAAAATTATTTTGCACTTGGAATTCCAAACCAAGCCAAACTATCAATAAAATATAGGGGCAGAATGAAAAAGAAAGGTAAACATAAACCGAGAAAGCTTTTTCTCCCAAATACTCTTTCTTAGGATGTTACTTGAGAATTTGGGCTGGCAAAACAAAGGAATTATCCAAGAAATTGGAGCGGGTTGGATGTATGAACAATAGAACAAATTCAGAAGAGCAATGAAGGCAGGCCCCGAATGACAACTGTGAAGCGGGCCTGAGAGCTCCCCACCCCCAACCAAATGGAAAGAAGACCTCAGGGCTGCAGGAGAAGTGCCTACAGAAAGAAAAGAGTCCTTAGATGTGACAGTATCCTGGAAATATTGAAAGAACTTGTTTTTTTTTTTAAATATTTTATTTATTTTTGAGAGAGAGAGAGAGAGAGCATGAGCAGGGGAGGGTCAGAGAGAGAAGGAGACACAGAATCCGAAACAGGCTCCAGGCTCTGAACTAGCTGTCAGCACAGAGCCTGATGTGGGGCCCGAACCCACGAACCGTGAGATCACGACCTGAGCTGAAGTCGGATGTTTAACCGACTGAGCCACCCAGGCGCCCCTGAAAGAACTTGTTTTAATGATGCCATGAAAGCAGTGGATAAGTGGGCAATGCTGAGGTAGATATAAATAAATATTATTTACTGATACTCAGATTTACATTTCACCTGTAGACGAAGCAAGAATCTCCTAACAATGGTTACAAAACATATTTTAAATGTATACATGACAATGTAAAGATAACAAGAGAAGTGAAAAGTAAAGTACGGAATACAATATTCTTATCTGACAAAGTAAAGAGATATGGCTTATAATTGAAACAAGAAATACCTTTTTAAAATTATTATTGGTCGAATTGAGCACCTGGGTGGTTCTGTTGGTTAAGCATCGGACTTCAGCTCAGGTCATGATCCCACGGTTCACGATTGGAGCCCTCTATCAGGCTCTGTACTGACAGCCTGCTTGGGATTCTCTCTCTCTCCCTCTCTCCCTCTCCCTGACTCACTCTTTCTCTCACTCTCAAAATAAATAAATAAACTTTAAAATAAAATAATTATTTAACATCATAAATGTAATTAATGAGAAAGCTAATAATAGTGGTATAATTTATTAGGTGTTGCAGGTAGAGAAAACTTGAGGTGGCTGATTTAGTAAATTCTTGCCTCTCTGGGCAGGAAGTGATTATGCAAGATCTAAACTGATAAATCCAGAATTAGTGGCATAAGCTTGTTATTTAGAGATAGGAGGGTACCAAGGAGGTAAATGTGATTGCCTCTGGGGAGCAAAATTGGGGGGATTGGGCAAAAGGATAGCTTGGGAGCTCATTGCTTTGTGTTCAACCCATCTGAACTGATCCATTCATTCACATAATAAATATCTGTTGTGTACCAAAAATGTGCCAGGCACACAAATGAAACAGAAGACTTGAAGACACAGAATATTTTCTACCACCATCATGCCAAAATTTAAAACAGAACATGAGCCTTGTTCTTAAAAAAATTTTATTAGACAATTGATTCCAACCATATTGCTCCTCCCCTCTCTTTAAAACCCTTTCTCTTATGTTGTTATGTTCTAACACAAACTTTTCGGTCATCTGACACACCCAGTCTTGTTTGTTGGTACCGTGGGGAACCCGGGGATGGGACAGCGGAGGAGAAATAAGCCTGTCCTACCTTCCTCCACCAGTTGGGGGGCTGGGAGAGGTCCCAGGATTTCTGTGGAGGTGATCTGTGGTTTTGGAGTTCCAAACTGATGTGAGCATGGAGCAAACATGATGAGTGTACTGGGCAGACCACCTGGGAGCAAGAGTAAGAAAAGCTTTCTCTTGGGGCACCTGGGTGGCTCAGTTGGTTGAGCGTCCGACTTCAGCTCAGGTCATGATCTCACGGTTTGTGGGTCCAAGCCCCGCATCGGGCTCTGTGCTGACAGCCAGCTCGGAGCCTGGAGCCTGTTTCGGATTCTGTGTCTCCCTCTCTCTGACCCTCCCCAGCTCATGCTGTCTCTCTCTCTCTCAGAAATAAATAAAACATTAAAAAAAAGAAAAGAAAAAAAAAGAAAAGCCTTCTCTTTTTCACATATACCCAAGTAACACTTCTCAGGCGTGGCTGCTTATTAGCATCACTTGGAAGCATGTAAACCACAATGCCCAGGTGCCCAGGTAGTAAGGAAGTACTACTGATGATTTCATCAGAAGTCTTTGGTTAAAGAGACTTCGGGCACCTGATTCAAGTCATTAACATTCAATTCACAAGCAATGTTTGCACAATTGGTCAAAGTGAGAAACCAAATTAGAGCTTCAAACCACTCTTCCTTCTGATATTCATACTATAGTGAGTCTGAGGGAGAACTACACTCATTTCTTTGACCCTATAATACATAGTTACAGTGTAAATAGAAAATGTGTAGCTTATATTTCATTAATAAAGTTAGTTTATTGGTCAAAAGCCCCCGACACACACATAGCAGCTTACAGTTCTCATCTGGCCTTCTATTCTCAGTGCCCCCTCCCCCCATGCCGTTCTTTCCAAATATAGCAAAGGAATCCCTCCTTAGAATTTTGCACTGGCTGGGGGCGCCTGGGTGGCTCAGTCGGGTAAGTGTCTGACTTTGGCTCAGGTCATGATCTCACGGTTAGTGGGTTCGAGCCCCGCGTCGGGCTCTGTGCTGACTGCCAGCTCAGAGCCTGGAGACTGTTTCAGTCTGTGACTCCCTCTCTCTCTGACCCTCCCCTGCTCATGCTGTCTCTCTCTCTCTCTCAGAAATAAATAAAACATTTAAAAACAAGAATTTTGCATTGGCTGTTCCTTCCCTCTTTCTAGAACACTCTTTCTACTATATCGACATGCTTAACTCCCTCAACTCCTCAGAGTCTACTCAAATGTCACCTCCTCAATAAGGCTGACTCTGAACACCCTGTTTGAAATGATAACTTGCCCTCCTTGTCCCAAGTTGGTACTCTCAGTTTCACCTTACTCTGCTTTTCTTTTTATCATGACACTTATTACCTTCTAATATATAATTTCCCTGCTAAATGTATTGACTGTTTATTCCCTCTCATGAGATCATGAACTGAGCCGAAGTCAGACACTCAACTGACTGAGCCACCCAGGCGCCCCATGTCTTCTATTTTCATATGAAAGCAGTTAAAATATGCACCTATCACCATATTGCAAGATGAATGTATATGAAACTTATATGTAACTATATAGTAGTTAACAGTTATCCTCTGTGGAATCAGATTGTCCTCATTTTACTACTCATTACCTATGTATCAAAAACATTATTAAACATCTTTCAGGGGTACCTGGGTGGCTCAGTCGGTTAAGCGTCCGACTTCAGCTCAGGTCATGATATCACAGTTCGTGGGTTCGAGCCCCACATTGGGCTCTGTGCTGACAACTAGCTCAGAGCCTGGAGCCTGTTTCAGATTCTGTGTCTCCCTCTCTCTCTGACCCTCCTGTGCTCATGCTCTCTCTCTCTCTCTCTCAACAATAAATAAAATATTAAAAAAAAATCTTTCAGCCTCAGGTCCCTTCTCCTGTAAAATGAATATAGTAGTAGTGCTAATTTCAGAAGTCATTGTTAAATTTACTGTGAAAACAGATAGCCCATGCAAAACATTTAATATAGTGCACGGTTCATGAGAGGTCCTCAATAATTGTTAGTTATTCACTTTTTATGAAATATTAATCTTAGCAATACTTTCTGTTGCATGGGTTTGTGGAAATACATGAACACTAATCAGATGAGAAAAGCGAAGGCTATTTATTCTGAGCTTGCTGTGGAGCAGAGTTGGCCACCATCATTTGTATTTTGGAAGAAACTCAAAGGCAGGAAGATGAGTGGGAAAGATTTTGGTGGAAAAGAGGGAAGTTTTCAGGTAGGTCCCCCTGGTTAGAGACCGTTGGCAAGGGGACCTTCTAGGCAGGCTACCCAGAAGCCAGGCCTCCCGTGTGATTGGTTAGAGGTGCATATTTGGCTTTCTCTGCTTGCTACTAAGTCAGAAGCAAGAATACAAAATAGGGGAGCTAGCAGTTATTTAGCAAGTCCTGGACATTTGGAGATGATTATCAGAGAGTTATTCTGTAACTTCCTGTAACTTTCTGGATTGTCACTACAGATAGCAATCTAGCTCCGTGCAAGTCTGACATAACAAACTGGCTTCCTGGGCTATTAATTATAGATAGGGGCTTGGATTTCTGATCAGGTTGCTGCAGGTTGTGGGTCAAAGTTCTATTTTTTTTTAATGTTTATTTATTTTTGAGAAAGAGAGAGAGAGCACAATTGGGAGAGGACAGAGAGAGAGGGAGACACAGAATCACAAGCAGGTTTCAGGCTCTGAGCTGTCAGCACAAAGCCCTATATGGGGCATGAACTCAAACCATGAGATCTGAACCTGAGCCAAAGTCAGAAGCTTACTTGACTGAGCCACCCAGGCGCCCCCAAAGTTCTATTTTTATATATGATTTGATCGTCATCTGTTTGCATATTCAGTCTCTCAGATTTATAAGAATGCACTAAAAGCTTAATTTCCTTCGTTGAATGAGTCTATTTAATATCTCAGAACAATATTAAATCTGGGGACAATTTAATTAACTCAATTCATTAATTTACATTGATGTAATAGTTTTAGACTTTGTTTCCATTAAGAGTCATATTAGTGCCAAGGGAGATTCTATTTGGATGATGATAGTAGTTAAGACTTATTAGCAAGGTTATCATGAATATTGACTGGAGAAAAATAGATTGTTTTAGTTTTTTAATAAATCAGTTACTTATTTGATTTAAATATTGATGTTTTGTTGATATAAACTTATCCAATCAACATCTCGCAAAGTATATTTACTTTCCCTTAATCAGTTTTGTCTGTAAAAAAGGATTAGAACAAATATAATAATAGATATCCTCTCTACCTAATCATCCTCTTCAATGATTGTTTGCTCATTAAGTTAGAGAAAATTCTAAGATGCTTGGCAAAGTTATTTTTGGAAAGGGACCCATTTCTGACATTTCTCTCTTTAGTATTTCAATTTATGCACCCAGTAGGATAATATCATAAGGACACTGACATTGCTTTTTTACTTTAAAATGGGTTTTTGTTATTTTGCTCCTAACTTTATTTTTTCATTTTTTGAGACTATTTGGCTTCCTCAGTTAGTAAAAGGGTCTTATCTTTAGACAAACATATTGTATGTGTACTTATAAGATGCAGCAGTTCTTTGCATGTATGGATCTTAGAGTCTTTCGAGTTACTTAACAATTTACAGTGACTTATTTGAAGATTCTCACTCCTTTTGAACATGCACCGCTATTTTGCATTTATGCCCTATAGATTTGAAAGAAGGAACTGTAAAGTCAAGTACATCACGATCAGATTACTTGGAAAGAAAAGTTGAATAGCCACCATTATATAATTTCTTCTTTTTTTTTTTTTTTGTATATAATTTCTTCTTGATAGATTTCAACAATAAAAGAAGAGGAATTGCAAACTTGGCATTTTAAGGTACTTAAAATTGAAAAATTATTTTAAATGAGACAAATATCCTGTATTTATGTAATAGAGATATCATCGGATATATAGCATTACTAAAATAACTATGTATTTGTCCTTGTTCTCAATCTTAAAACAGATTATTATAAACCCAAGAAATAACTACTTTTTACCATGAATGTAAACATGTAGTTATTTCTTAAGTTTTATATTAGAACATACCAGTTATATATAACACAGTTAAATTAATCATTTTATCGACTGTCTAATTGCTTGTTCTGTTTCTATAGCCAGGATGTTTGATAGGTTTTTTCTTTTGGAAGGTGGCCAAGGACTGTGCTTATTTCTGTTGTATTTTTAGGAACAATAATAGAAGTCAATACAAACTCATGCTAAGTATGCTAGAAATTTAGTGTGGCATCCAGAGCCCAGAACTAGAGTTTGGAATCAATTTCTGTAAAAGCATGTAAAACAAATCTAGCTTCCAAGTGCAGTTCCAGGGAGGGTGGGAGGAACAATTTTCTTTCCTGTTTAAAAATACTACATATGCAAGGTTTGATCTCTAGAGTTAACAAAAGGCACTGGAGCATTACAGAAATAAATAAAGAAATTTGAAATCTATCCACTCAGTACTTTTTTTCTTATGAATATACATTTTATTTGCAGAAAGATTCTGTTTGGCTTATTTACAAATCTCTCTGCTCTTATTTAATGCACTGTTTTGTTCTCTCATTGTGATTTATATTCTTTCCTTCTTAATAAACATGTCAGAGTATCTTTCAGACTAGATTGTATCCTTTTTTCTAGTCCCTGGTGTGGAAATTCTTCTATATGTTGTGTCTGCTAGCACTTTCTCCAGTGATTGATTTCCTCAAGGAGAATATGATTTCTAGCTATAAATTCATTGCTAGCAGGAGCTGACTTGGGGGCTTATGCTATGCCCTTAGGATGTAGATACTACAGCCTAGGTTCACATTTGCTTCTGCTCTACTTGATGGGGGTTACCAAATCTAGGCCAGTCTCAATGAAAATCTCTCAGCTGAGGATCATTTGAGCCAAGGAGAGAATAAAGTTTGACTCGATCTACCCACAGGCTGAGGTGCTAGGTTCCTGTGGGTGACTTCTTTTCCACCCAGCTTCCTTGTAGTTTTCTTTTTTTTTAATGTCTTTAATGTTTATTTATTTTTGAGAGAGCAAGAGAGAGAGATAGAGTGTGAGTGGGGGAGGAGCAGAGAGAGAGAGACACAGAATCTAAAGCAGTCTCCAGGCTCTGACCTGTCAGCACAGAACCCAAAGAAGGGCTCAAACTGACAAAGTGCGAGATCATGACCTGAGCCAAAGTCGGATGCTTAACTGACTGAGCCACCCAGGTGCCCCATTTCCTTGCACTTTCCTAAGCAGGATCAGTGGCTGAAGTTTTTCCATTTCATGGAAAGGTCACCTCCTTATGACTCCTGCTTATAGGCAGGAAGTTTATAGGTAGGTCTTTTGGCTAGGACAGACTTCATTCATGTTTCTCAGAATCCCAGCAGCCTGCTCTCAAGCATTATATCTATTTTCAACATGTCCATTAGCTGGGAGGACCTTATAATTTAGCATCCAAATCAGGGCACTTGGAAAATTAGAAGGGGAAACTGTTCTAATTACTCTGAAGCAGCAGCTGCAAAGCAAGCCTATCCTTATCAAACCAGTACATGTGTCACTCTAAGGTGTAAGCTGTTCGGGCTTGTACTCCTACCCACTAATCACTGCCCCACATTTTCCATTTCTTTATGTCTATAATCTGGAGAATTTCCTGTCAACTTCTAGCTTGACAGCACATACACAATTTCTATTGTTTGGGTTGATCCATGTGTTTGTGGTAGGAGGAAGAGGTCCTTTCGATACCAACTCATTCTGAATATGTTGACCTAAATTTATGAATATCTTTAATACATACAAGTCTTATATATATATATATATATATATTATTTATTTCTAGGAGAGAGAGAGAGACAGCATGAGCAGGGGAGGGTCAGAGAGAGAGGGAGATACAGACTCTGAAATTGGCTCCAGGCTCTGAGCTGGCAGTCAGCACAGAGCCAGAAGCGGGACTAGAACCCACAAACAGCAAGATCATGACCTAAGCGAAAGTCGGACGCTTAACCGACTAAGCCACCCAGGCGCCCCGATACATACAAGTCTTTTTGCTCCTTGTGAGTTCCGACTGAGTTTATTAACTATTTCCTTGTTAGTGTAATCACATTTACTTGTATCCTAGATACAAAGGCAGTAAATGATTTTCCCCTTGAAATAGTTGACTGAATTTTGTCTAATATTATAAGGTGTCTTACTGTTCATCTTTCCTAGGGTAAAGTAAAATAGTTCTCCTATTTCTTTTTTAAAAATATCTTTTATTTATTTTTGAGACAGAGCATGAGTGAGGGAGGGGCAGAGAGAGAGGGAGACACAGAATCTGAAACAGGCTCCAGGCTCTGAGCTGTCAGTACAGAGCCCGATGTGGGGCTTGAACCCACCAACCATGAGATCATGACCTGAGCCAAATTCAGACGCTTAACCGACTGAGTCAATCGGGTGCCCCTCTCCTATTTCTTTCAAAGGATCAAACTAGTACTTTAAACTTGAATTTACTACTGATGTGCACAATGCTTAATAATACTTTATTGTTATTTGACATGTAATTACAGCCAGAAAAACTTCTTTGGCAGTAGAATTCACACCTAATTGCTCATTGCTCAGAGTCAGGACACCATTCTATGAGAGAGGGACTAGCAAAAGCCAAGAAAGTTTTGAATAGACTGAAGTACAAGAAAACTAATGGACAATGACACTGACATGCGAACAAAGCAGGCCTGTTTTTCAATCCGAATTAAGTCAAAATGGGCAGGAGGGTTTTGGCCTGCAACAAAAATCTAGTTACCCGAATTGAGTCACAAGGTGAATGACCTGAACACATCAGGCAGAGTCCACACATGGACTGAGTTTAGATATCCTGGCACAGCTACAAATTAAATGAGGCCAAGTGGGCCATAAGCTTTCAGAGAAGAGGCTACTGGAGCGGATTCATTACACTGAGTCTTCAGTCCCCTCTTTGTTGTTCATGCCTTCACACATACATCACTTCCTTCCAACATGATCATTGGTTACCCTCTGAAGACTGTACAGGCCCAGGCAGGGCACTCAGGCAAGGAAAAGCCTGTTGCAAGGACAGTGGTTGGCAACAAGCCTCCATTAATACAACTTGGCTTTATTACAATGCTGGTAACTGCCTCCTCCACTTCTTCAGTTCCAGCTTTTCTCTAGTGACCATAAGTCCAGCTTTTCTTCCTGCTTCGTATTTCTATCTGGGGCGTTCCTACCATCATCCCATGCTGGTGGGTTTTGTTCAACAAAGCTTTTTACTTTCTTACATTGAGGAATGGCCCAAACCCTATGTAATTCATTGATGTGTTACACTTCTTGGCTTCATCTTATGAAGGTATATTTTAGAGTCCAAACCTGAAATAAAATAGAGTTAAAGCTTTATTTACTCTATTGACAGAAGAAAATATTATGTTCTATTTTTCTCTATAGATAGTCTTTTGGTTTCTTGAAAAAGTATCATATTTCTAATAGTGTTGATACAGTTACTACTTCTCTGGTTTTCATAATGTATCAACCATGTTAACCTGAACACTGAAAGAGAAACTGTATTATCTAATGCAAACACACAGAAATGACATAGAAATATACTTGTGGATCTCACTTATCCTACATATTTAAATCACACACTCCAGAAAATTCCAGTGGGTGCCACCGCTCTCTTTCCTGCCTTTGACTCCCTAGCCTACCTACACAGGTTAAGATTCCCTGACAATACGTCAGTTCATGCTCTGCTGAACAAATATTTTCTTTTCTATTTATTTTATCTCAATACCTGTCTGTTTTCCATTTCCCACCCAAATCAAATTTCAGAAGTTATCCATTCACCAAAAATATCAATCTTAAGCCTTTGCAGAGAATTCAGGGTATGAAGTCTATTTTAACTGCTGGTTAAGCCCTTCCATTTTAGCTTTCCAGTGACATCCAAATCTTAGCCGTTATGGCAATACACCAAGATAGTTCTTGTCTTTGAGCCTTTGTGTCAGCATTCTTCTTTCCCTGGAACGTCCTTTAAAAAAAAAAACAAACAATACTGAGTAGTATTTCATATATGGTATTCCTTATATAAGCTACCACACCTATTTACCAGTTGATGGATATTGAAGTTATTTCCCAGTTGGAGTTACCATGTGCAAAAAATTTAAAAATAAAACTTCTGTAAACATCTCTGTAGATATATTTTTATTTCATTCCGGGGAATACCTAGGAGTGGGATAGCTGAGTCATATGGCATATCCTTGCCATTAGAAGAAAATGCAGAAATGGTTTCCAAAGTGGCTGTATTACTTTCCATCCCCACCATCAGTGAATGATAATTTCAGTTGCTCAATATCCTCAACAACACTTGGTGATGTCAGTCTTTTTAATTTTAGATGTTCTGGTAGTATGTAAAGTAGCATCTCATTTTCATTGTAGTTTGCTTTTCATGAATGATTAATACTCTTGAGCATCTTTTTATCCGCTTATTTAGATTCTGAGTACAAGCTTTTTATATAGTTTCTCTGTAAACGTTCTACTCAGTTCATTCCTCTTAGTTTTTCCTGGGGCAATAAAGATGTGCAATAGTCTGTGAAATCACGCTATCAACACTTGATGACTTTTCTCCACATTTCATGAAAAAGAAATTTAACCAGTTATTTTGAATTTCTCTCTCTAGTAGCTGAACTAGATACCAATCCAAACAGACGCATCATAGTATGCTGCCTGTTTCTTTTTAACCTCCTGGGGAATCTGGTTAATTAATTTCCTTCTAATAGTCTGTATCAAAGTCAAACGAGTTGGATTTGAAGCATTAATGGAGCTCCTAGTGGTGGGGAGGGTGATTTGTATTAATGTAGGGGACAATTACAAGTAAGAAAATTTTGGCTCAGAGCAGGAAAACTTTCCAACAAAGGGAAAAATAATTCATGTAAAAGGAAAAGATGGGTTTTAGTTCAGTTGTGGGCTGGCATTTGCTAACAATGTGATGTAGACAAGTTGCTTAAACTCAAAATTGTGTCCCCTAATGTATAACATGGGGATAATAATTTTTCACATCTTTACTTCAAAGGATTTTTGTAAAGGTGATCTGAGATAATATAGGTCTGTGCAAACACAACAGAGTTAGCAGTCATAAGAGCAGTAGCAGAAGCAGTAGTGATAACAATAAAAATAGGAGCAGAAATTAGCACGGGTCAGCATTCAATGTGCTGCCTCAGGAAGAAGGAAGCTTCCTGCTTCCTGGGGTATTATTCAGGCAGAGGCTGGACAACCAGCCTTCAGCACGTTGTACAAAGGAATCTGTTGGACAGAATTTCAACCATCTGGTCTCTACTGTTCTTCCCAATTCTTCCCTCTGTATCCTCGTTATTGTCAATCACTGTATGCTTTTCCTGGGCCTTTGGAAAAGTGCTACAGTCATAACCGAAGAAGTAGGGACACGGTATAAAATAAGAGGTAGTGAGATATTTTAAGTACTCTAATTATGAAAGCTGTTCATTTAATTTCTACCACCTCCTTCAAAACATTATTAGTGAATAGCAAGTAGGATTCAACACTGGTCACTTTTAGGAGCGCTGAGCTAAAGTTCATCCTCGTTAAAGATAAGGCCTCGATTTAAGTTGTAGACACAGAGCTCACATTTTGGGATTCTCGGGAGTGAAGATTTCCAAGGTCAATGATATTTTACATAATGTACTTAGGCTGATATAGGCAGCTATATCTGAGTAAATCAGTAATCAAGCAATAAATAAATGTTTAAGCTAAATAAATGATATATTTATAAAATGAATAAATTTATAAAAGTATAAATTTTTATTATACCCAAAGATATGGACAATATTAAGGAGAAAACAGATATTTCAGATACATGCAGTTTAGTAATTTTTTAAAAATTAATGTTATTAGGAATAGGCGCTTTGGGGTTTATCAAATATCTGGATGTTTTAAAAGCACTTATATTTAAATAATTTTCAAACATGTTTAAATTAATAACCTTCTTCCTTTAAAAATATATATTTGAATTTTTACTTTAGAAGCAATACCTGATTATTACATAAAGTTAAGAAAAGTGTATACATTTCTATAAAGAGAGGAATGAGAATATAAGAATCAAACCACTAAATGTAATCACTGTTAATATTTTTGCACATTCCCTTCTGTAATATACATACATATGCTCATATAAACTCATAATACATATATACATATATACACTTTTAAAATCCTGCTTTCATTAAATATTTTTTTAAATAATAATTTAATAATTTCCTAATAGTATATCTTATATTTTATATCTAGCATTTTTAACAGTATTCCCTCCCATTGAACATTTGGGCATAAAACATGGGACTTACTTAATCAATAAACCAGGCAAATTCCATTCTGAACCCTTGAGTGTGTGTGTGTGTGTGTGTGTGTGTTCCCCAGTGCAATGTAAGTTTGGGTTGGCTCAGATTGTTGAGGTCTTTTTGTATCAAATCCAGTTGTTTGCAGACAGCTAGGTCATTGTGGCCCCATCTATCACAGTTCTCTTCCTCTTGCCAAATATGACCATGGGCTGACAGGGAATTCTTCCAAAGGAAGAGGGGAAACCAAACTATGCTGTATTCCAATGGATGCCACACACAGATTGTATTAGGTATCAGGTTGGTCACTGCTTTAAGAGGGAAGTTCTTTTAAGGTAAGCAATTCTTTACCAGGAAAACAAGGTCTTATCTGGAATCAAACAACCTTGAATGAGAGAAGTTGAAGATGCAATGTTGTACTTTTTACAGAGGGTATTTTAGGAAAAACTAATTTGATCTGAAAATGTAGACTCAGAAACACCAGCTGGATAAAATTGTAAAGGGAAAAAACTTAAGAATCATATGTCCCTTATATTTTGGGAAAAATCAAGCTCATAACTATGTAAATAAGGCAGAGCTTACTGGCTGGCTAAGCTAGGTCAGCAGCGTCACAATCCTTACGAGAAGTTAGAAACGTAGTTGGTAACAGGAGTGCAGAGGGCTTGGTGGACTGGGGACTGGGAGGCAGGAATAGGCTCACAACCCTCCTTTCCCACAGCCCATTGCTGTCATTTTCATTCCACATAGAGATTAGACAAGCTCTCTACCATTAGGACAAATTCCAGGTTCATACCATGAACCTATAGCCACTTCCAAATAACTCAAATATCCCACAGTCAAGGCCCAGTGAGTCCAGAGCTAAGATTCTCTCCAAGACTTCTTCCTCAAATGAACTTTTTTTTGTAGTTTGTTTGTTTGTTTGTTTTTATTGAGAGACAGAGAGAAAATGAGAGAGAGAGAGAGAGAGAGCATGAAAGAGCAGGGGAGGGGCAGACAGAGAGGGAGTGAAAGAGAATTCCAAGCAGGCTCTGCACTGCCAACACACGGGTACCGAACCCATGAACCGCGAGGTTGTGACCTGAGTGGAAATCAAGAAGTCAGTCACTTAACTGACTGAGCCACCCAGGCGCCTCCCTCAGATGAATGGAAGTGAGATCAATGGAGCCACGTCTTTGTGTGTTGTTGCCCCTTAGATATGATGTTAATTTGGTGAAAGTGGTTATAACAAAGTATGCAGAATGTGTGACTGGCATGATTCTAAGTGGTCAATGGGTGAGAATAAGGAAGAGGGGAACATAGTGATTAACACAGAATATTCTTCAGGCACTCCTAAGAGCATTTATACATTAATCCACTTAAACCTCATAAATATACCAAGGAAATTTTTTCACTATAAAAGATATTTTAGTTCTGATTACATTATAATGAGTAATGTTTGCATGTCAGTCATTACACATAAATGAGGCAGAGGAACACCTAATTATTGAGTTAGATCTAGGCAATGGGGAAGAGTGGAAAAAGTAGATGAAGAAGGGCAGGTACTTAACTGCTTAGAGGGAAGGAAAGCCTGAATAGCTCCAAGTCACCAGGTTGCTCGTTTACATTCTGAGAGAAGGTGGGTTTGGGCTTCTGACAGATTATCATGGGTGAGTCATTACTTTTTTACCCTCCACGTGTAGTGCCTTTCTAGAAAAGCCATTTCTCCCAGGATATTCCCTTAATTTAGAATGTCACTGGCTATTGGGTGAAAGTCTAGAAAGGCAATTATCAACCAGAAGCAAAAATGTTGACTTTTCCTTTTACTTAAAAACATATCGAGAGATTAGAAAAGGCTATTACATGGGACATGAATAAGAGCAAACAACTACAGAGCCTGACAGCTATGCCAGAACATAGGCCTGTGAAAATCCTCACGTACAGCATGGGGAGGTTAAATCGTTTACCCAAGCTCACACGGCTCAGATATGTTGGAAGTCAGGATTCCAGCCTTCCATATCTGGATCTCCAACCCGCCCCCTCAACGATTGTTTTCTGAGAACATCCGATCTATGCCTACCCAGATGTGAATGATTGAACACATACATCATTGCATTTCTCAACTTTTCTGTTTTCCTTTCCTTGATTTACCCACCTTATATATTTGTTTGAGAGAGAAAAATGATACAGCATATGTGAATGTGTAAATAACACTACAAGGCATTGTTTTTCATTGTTTTAAGTGTAAAGCTCTAGCAGTTGTGAGATCTCCCCTCAAAGATCACATTATATCGGTACTTCTTTTTATCCCTGATGGGACTGCTGGTGCTGATTCTATGCAGCCTGCTTCAGGGTATCTGTTTCAGGATGACACTGAGGAGGTGAGCACTGGCTTAGATACTCCTTACCACTTGGACGTACTGAAGGTGAACTATAAGTGAGGTGACCCACGGTGCAGCAGCAGTCATGGGGAGCGTGGTCATACCTTTGTCAGTTGGCTTAGTACTGTTCCTGGTCTTCTCCTTTTCCTGGTCTTCTTATTTTATTTTATTTTATTTTATTATTTTATTTATTTTATTTTTAATTTTTGTGTTAATTGAAGTATAGCTGACATGCAATCTTAGTGTCAGGTATACAACATGAGTTGACAAGCATATACATTACAAAGCACTCACCATGTTATGTGTACGTACCGTCTGTCACCCTACAGTGTTATTACAATATTATTGACGATACTCCCTATGCTGTACTCTTCATATCCTGGTTCTTTTTAAATAGGTGGCTGCTACTGCCTCTGCCCTGGCACCTTGGATTGCTGTGGACCCTGCCCTTATTCTGTTCTGCTGTGCCACAGGTTAGAGGCCAATGATGGGGAGAGATGATTCAGTTGTGAGGAATGGGGTGGGGGTAAGGTACGCTGGGAAGGAGAACTAGAAGTAGGATAGATAGAGTTTCTGCTCTTGACTGTGGGTAACCCACCCAATCAAAAGCAAAATCACAGCAGTAATCATGTGAATCACAGAAGACTCGCTTAAAAATTGTTTAGCAATTGTTATAGCATTAAAGATACAAACATTAAAGAATACATAAACCAGAATATTAGACTAGACAAAAAAGAGAGGAAGATCATCTTTCTTTCTTTCAGATCACATGCCTTTTCAGTTATTGTAACAATTCTGAGAGGAAATTAATTGTCATAAATAATGACTCGACTTCTTGCCAGCCAAAGGAAATGATAAAACCTTACAGGTTATTAGTTTTCAGTGATCTTAGACTTTACAACTTTTGATTAACATCCTGATGATGAGATTATCTATTTTTTGGTAGTTTCATAAATAAAACTCTATAATATGTATAATTCTTAATAAGGCCTGGAGTTGATTTTTTGACCATTGAAGAAAAAGTATAAACCCAATACTCTTGTGTAAATAATTATTCCTTAATTTTTGTTATTTTTAGTGTTTTACTAATTCTTAAACTTCAAATGATTCTTCTAGAATTAACATGCTTTTTGCTGTGATTCTATTAAAAATTTTTTTTAATGTTTATTTATTTTTTGAGAGCAACAGAGACACAGAGTGTGGGAGGGTGAGGGCATAGGGAGAGGGGGACACAGGATCTGACACCACACCCAGGCCCTGAGTTGTGAGCACAGAGCCTGACATGGAGCTTGAACTCATGAACGACTTGAGCTGCAGTTGGACGCTTAACTGCCTGAGCCACCCAGGCTCCCCACTGCTGTTACTATTTTTGATGTTCACTATGGTTTTGGATCTTGTGGACTGAGATTGCATTGGACAATTGAGACTTTTCTTTTCAGATTATAAAAATAAAACACTTCCAAAGTTCAAAAGTCAACATGTGAGGAAGACATACTATTTCTATTTTGGAAAATTCCTGTAGAACTGGTCCATATTTTTTCCTAAAAGACAAAATATACTTCATTGTTTACTGATCTATAATCATTCCATTTATACTATTTGGGGCAGGGACTGTGGACCTTGGGGTGTAAGGGATATTAAATCAGGGTGAGTTTGAGAAGTAACATAAATGGCTCTAATAATATATGCAAGATTTTAGCATTTGATTCTATTCTGGAAAAAACAAGTTTAATTCTAAAGGAAAAAACTTGTCATGTGTTAGCTGAGTTCTATTTAAAGGTCTTGGTATTTTTAATTATAAACACAGTTCTCTCTGCTTCTATGGGCCTCAGCCATATGAATATATTGTGCAGAGAGAAGACTACGAGATGCAAGTCAGTAATGTAATAAATGGATTAAAAATACAGAATGTAAGTTTTCTGCAGCTAAATCAAATAAAATACCACCTCTTATATGAAACACTGGGTTCATATGTGTTTCCAACTCTTTTTTAAACATATGCCTTTTATCATGCACATAATAATCTTATCAGGGTCTGAGGAATCAGCCTATAATCAAACACATTAATATGTTCATAACAAGATAAACATTCACACTAAGTGAAATGAATAAGAATGATAAATAGCCTTATATCATTTCAGGCAGCTTTTGCTGCCTCATGAGTTTACACCACAATTATAAAAAAGCATTTAGTCTTCAGAATTTTTGCATTTTGGAATTGAGGGGACTACAGACCTAAAATGATGCCATAGGCAAAATGTTATATTTTTCTCTAGCTATAATCTATACTATGTCCAAAATTAAATAGATCCTGTAAACGTTCCTGGATTTTAGGGGTCCCTGAGTGGCTTAGTTGTTTAAGCATCTGACTTTGGCTCAGGTCATGATCTTGAGATTTGTGAGTTTGAACCCTGCATCAGGCTCTCTACTGTCAGCACTGAGCCTGCTTCAGATCCTGTGTCTTCCTCTCTTTTTCTTTCTCAAAAAAATAAACATTAAAAAAAATAAGTTACTTGGGTTTTTTAAGAGCAAATTTATTTAAAAGGGGAAAGACATAAATGTCAAATTTATTTTTGCATCCAATTTCAGATATGTTGAAATATCTTTGAATAAGAAAATACAAGACTTTCTAGTATTTTGTAAATATTGACAATTAAAATAGAGCTGGGTGGCTCAGTCAATTAAGCATCAATCTCTTGATATCAGCTCAGGTCTTAATCTCAGAGTTGTGATTGAGTTTGGACCCCATATTGGACTTCATGCTGGGTGCAGAACCTTCTTAAAAAATTAAATGAAATTAAAAACTAAAATAGAGTTGTCATACTACTATCTACCGTTATCCACTTTACATATGTATGATTTACTATAAGATCATATGATGTCTGAGATTTGCCATGAAAATGCTAGCCAAAAAGAAAATGAAGAAGAACTGGGGGGATAGATGAAACAAAATTGGCAAAATACTACAAATTGTTGGAGCTGGATAATGAGCACTCATTATATCATTCTATTTTGGGGTATGTTTGAAAATTTCTATAATGAAAAGTGGTTTGCTTTTTTGTTTTGTTTTGTTTTTAATACAGATGAACAAATTCCCCTTTAGTAGTCTTTTTAAATAAAATTTTTAAAAATATTTATTTATTTTTGAGAGAGACAGAGTCAGAGCATGAGCAGGGGAGGCTCAGAGAGAGAGAGGGGGAAACACAGAGCCAGAGGCAAGCTCCAGGCTGTGAGCTGTCAGCACAAAGCCTGAAGCAGAGCTCAAACCCACGAACCATGAGATCATGACCTGAGCTGAAAGATGCTTAACAACCGACTGAGACACCCAGGCGCCCCGTAAATTGCACTTTAATAATTCAAATGGGAAAAAAAAATCAAGCAAACAAAACAAAATGTTGCACCTTTCAGTTTTTAGGGTTGGAAGCAATTCGAGAAACAATTAGGGGAACTGAGTGGTTTCCAACTCTGCTTGAGTTTGACTTTCCCTTTGAGATTTTCTCAAGTCAGTTTCTATCCATGCAGCACTGCCTGAGGAGTGTGTTGCTCTCACTTCTTAAAATGTTTCTCTCTTTTGACTTACGACATATTTTCACTTAAAAAGTTGGAAGTAATGAAAAATTATAAAATCTTACAAAATTTAATGTTTCCTCCCTATCTACTTTCCCCTACAACTTTCTCTCCTTAGATGTAATCATTTTTAACAATTTCAGTCTTCATCCTATTACACCTTTCCTTATGCAAATGAAGATATGCATATCTTTTTTTAACCAAATTGTATCATGACTAACATATTATTCTGAAACTTGCTTCTTTATTCAGTGACATATCACGTGTACCTTTCAACTGTTTATACATTTGCTTCATTATTTTAAGTCTGAATTTTATTCTAGTGAAAGAATGTACCACAGCTTTTTAAACCGGTCCTCAACTGATTTACTTTAAATTTATTCCAATTCTTAATAACTTCAAAAATGCTACTAAGAATGGTCTTGAACAGATATTTTTGCCCATTTTATATGAATATTTCTGCTCAAAAGATAATAAGAAATTCACTTACTGAGGCAAAGGATATGTGTATTTTTATTCTTTTCTTTTGATAGGTACTATTTTACACTCCTAAAAATAATATATAAGACTATCTTTTCCTGTGATATTTTGAATTTTTGCCTGATAAGTAAAATTGATATCTTACTTTAATTTTCTTGTCCCCATTCATTAGTAAGGCTAAGTTTTAACCTATGTTTATTGGCCATTTGTATTTACGTTCTTAGACTTGCCTGGTAAAGGAGACCAGAATCTCTCACCTCAGAATTTACTACTTTGGCATATTGAATATTTTAAATTAAAGACACCTAAGAAGCAGGAGGTGCAAGAAGGGTACTTTAAAATGCCTTTTCCCCCTGAAAGCAGGAGATAAACTCCCATGTGAAAAGTACCCTCCCTTTACCAGAAGGAAGGAAGATACTCTTTTTACCATAGATGGGGAATTTGGAGCCAAGAAATCTGTACAAACAAACCTTGTTGAACAAATCCTTATCTTCCTAGTTGATTCCTATCCCTACCCCACATTCCTTTGTCTTGTCAATTCTTCACAAATGTGTTGTTGCTTTGTCTAAGGAGTATAAAAGCTCCCTGCTCTGGTCATTTCTCTGGGTCTTCAATCTCTTGTGAAAGCGCTCTCTCTCTCTCTCTCTCTCTCTCTCTCTCTCTCTCTCCCCCTTTCACACACACACACACACACACACACACACACACACACACACACAAATACATGAATTTGTATCCTTTTCTCTTCTCAATCTGTCTTATACCAAAAAAATTCTTAGGCTCAGCTTGCCATGCTAAGAGGATAATGGAGAAAGTTCTTGCCCTGCACTGGTCATATCTGTAACTGCTTTTTTTTTTTTTTTTTTTTTTCAATTACATTGTCTATAGGAGTAATTTGTTTATAAAGGATATAAATCATGTGTCTTACATGTTGCAAATATTTTGTTTAGGTCGAATGGCTATAAAGTCAGTGATTGGAACTTTGCTTGGCTTTAGAGGAGACTTAATACTTTATTACAAATTGAGAAAACGATGGTAAATCATAGGCTTCAAAATACTTCTCACTGTCACTGACCACCAGTCACACTGAATACCTGGCCTGAGGCACAGTTTCTTTCTCTGTTAATTAGGGATAATAATACCTACTGCATGAAATTCCTGTTTGCTATGCTGTGTGTGGTTGACCTGGTTCTGTAGATGCTTAATAAGGGAAATCATCTTGTTGTGCCTTTTTATTATCTTGGTCTCCTGAACTTCCAGATACTGCTTCATCTTGATTTGAACCCAACTGTTATTGTTCTAACAATTAAACAGACACAATTTTAAGGGGTGCCTGGGTGACTCAGTCAGTTGAGCATTTGACTTCAGCTCAGGTCATGATCTCATGGTTTGTGGGTTCAAGCCCCATGTCCAGCTCTGTGCTGACAGCTCAGAGCCTGGAGCCTGCTTCAGATTCTGTCTCTGTCTTTCTCTGCCCCTCCCCTGCTCATGCTCTCTCTCTCTCTCTCTCTCTCCCTCTCAAATATAAATAAATATTAAAAATTTAAAAAATAAAATAAGAGACACAATTTAGGAAAGCTAACATATATTAGTTGTGAAGGAGTTGAAGGTAAATCTATTATAAATTTTCTATACTATAAACTTTTTTTAGAAAGAATAATTTCACATTAAACATTGAATGTTTAATATTACCTTAATAATATTATATTTTAAAATTGCTGCTACAGCAATAAGTGCATTATCATCACCAATTATTCATTGTTTACCTATTTCACACAAGGTGAAAAATGTGTGAAACTTCATCTTTTAAGTAGCCTTTCATAATTTTTTATATGCTGCATTACTCTAATTTTATTCTAATGTATTCTATATTTAATAGAATTTAAAAATTTAAAACTATTTTCCCACCATAATAAACTGCTGGCTTGTAAACCAGTAAGTGTTTTTAAACACTTATGAAAAGTAATTTGGCAATACAAGTGCCCTGGTACATTGAAGATGTATCTTAAGATACAACTTTATTTTATCACTAAGAAAGAAATAAAACCTGCCATATACATTGACCTAATGATTTCTTTCATTTAAAACACTGATTTTATACTTACTGAGTTTAGACCTTTTTAGACATGAAATTGTATTATTTATAATATTAGATCATGTATAAAAAAGAAAAATATGGGGTGCCTGGGTGGCTCAGTCAGTTAAGCATCTGACTTTGGCTCAGGTCATTATCTCACTGTTCTGGAGTTTGAGCCCTGCATCAGGCTCTGTGCTGACAGCTCAGAGCCTGGAGCCTATTTCAGATTCTGTTTCCCTCTCTGTCTTTGCCCCTCCCCGGCTCGTGTTCTGTCTCTCTCTCTTTCGAAAATGAATAAACAATTAAAAAGAAAAGAGAAGAAAAATATAAACCAACTTCTTTAAATTTGGAATTCAACTCTCCTGTGTCACTCTTTCACCTGGAGTTGTTTGTGTCCATAATTTTGTCCTCTGTGTCATCAAGGGTGAGATGTTATGTCCTTCCTTCTAAGTGAGCACTAATGGGCTAAAAACCGTTTTGTAAGTTTTGAGACCTGTGCTTTCATCATCTTGGCAGAAAGTGTCAAAGGAAAGTGTTTGGAGAATAACCAGGATTCATTTTTCCTTCAAATGGTCTCTCCCAGGTCTGTTGAGTGAGTTGGGGAGGGTCACAGAGCTCCAGCTGTCACCACCAGGTATAGCCGCCACATTCACACATACACAGGAAATGACAGCCAGGTCTGGGACTGATCCTAGGCAAACCGTGTTGTTGACACCATGGATTATATGTTGCCTTCTGATTTCAGAAATATTAAAATGCATCATAGAAAGAATAAAATATTATTTGCAATGGTGAGCAAAATTGTATTTGATTATATATTATATGATATTAAGTGATTATATCTTTTGATCCAATTGCTAGCAACAATTCTGTTCCTAAGAATCTATCTTGCACAAATAACAAATGGAGAAAAGTCTATATCCAAAGATGTTCACAGGGTACCTGGGTGGCTCAGTCGGTTAAGCGTCCAACTCTTGATTTCAGCTCAGGTCATGATCTCATGGCTCATGGAGGTTAAGCCTCCAGCTTCGGCTCAGGTCATGATCTCACGGTTCATGGGTTCAAGCCCCATGTCGGGCTCTGTGCTGACTGCCAGCTCAGAGCCTGGAACCTGCTTCAGATTCTGTGTCTCCCTCTCTCTCTGACCCTCCCTGCTCATGCTGTCTCTCTTTCTCTCTCTCAGAAATAAATAAAACATTAAAACAAATTAAAAATAAATAAATAAACAAATAAATGTTAAAATATATTTAAAAAAGGAAAAGATGTTTGCAACAATGTTATTTATATTCATAAAAATTAAAATAGTCTCTCTGACCACAAAGGAATAGCTAAATAAGATAGGATAAACTCATGCAGAATGCAAAACAGGTGTACAGGATTTCAACTTATATATATTTTCTAAATTTATGTTTAGAAAAATGATGGGGAGAAAATACATTAAAATGTTATTATTCAAATAAAAAATTTAAAAATTATTATCATTATTTCTATTTTTAGATGGTTTGGGATTTGTCTTCAGTATTTACTTTTCAATATATTTTACTTAAAAATTTTCTTTTTAAAATTTCTTTTTTTAAACATCTTTTAAAAAATTTTTAATGTTTATTTATTTTTGAGAGAAAGACAGAGCACAAGTCGGGGAGGGATAGAGAGAGAGGGAGACACAGAATCTGAAGCAGCTGTCAGCACAGAGCCAGGCATGGGGCTCAAACCCATGAACAATGAGATTATGAGCTGAGCTGAAGTCGGATGTTTAACTTACTAAGCCACCCAAGTGCCCCTAAAGTTTCTTTTTAAATTTTCTAAAGGTATACACTGCTTTTATTGTTGATTTAATATTATTTAATGAAAATCAAAACCCCATATCATATAAAACAGTTCTCACTGTTTAGACTTTCCTTGTTACCAGAGCTGCAGGCATTTTAGTGATTTATAAACCCTGTAAATAGGAAAATATTTATCAGAAATTTTAATATGTCTATTACTTTCCAAAATCCTTAGCTGACAACAAAGCGTAATTCTTTTAGAAACTTAGAATATAACATTTCAGTCTGAAAGCACCATTGCAAATTAATTAGTTCAGCTACAGTTTTAGTCGCAAGCATTTTTCTGTCTCCTCAGTAATCTCGAAATAGCAAGGCATATTGTCACTGAAACATCACCTGCCTAGTCCTGTGAATGCGTGAACAATAAGACTTATACCAAATCAATCTTGCCTTTTACTCTCCTATGATACATTCATCTGGTCAGTTTTAATAGTTCCTAAGTTAACATTATCACCTTTCCTGTTTATACCCCTAAGTTATGTGTTATAAAAAAAAGCAACCACGTTGCTTTTCAGATATTCAGATAATCCTGGTTTTAAATATGTTTTTTATTTTTGGGGGCACCTGGGTTCTTCAGTTGGTTGAGCATTCGACTTTGACTCAGGTCATGATCTCACAGTTTGTGGGTTCAAGCTCCATGTTGGGCTCTGTGCTGACAGCTCAGAGCCTGGAGCCTGTTTCAGATTCTGTATCTTCCCTCTCTCTCTGCCCCTCCTATTCATGATCTGTCTCTCAAAAATAAGTAAGTGTTAAAAAATGTTTTTTAAAAAAATGTATGTTTGTTTTAAGAGAGAGAGAGAAAGAGAAAGAGAAGGCACTAGCAGGCCAGGGGCAGAGAGAGGAAAGGAGAGAGTCCCAAGTAGGCTCCACGCTAAGTGTGGAGCCCCACAAAGGGCATGATCTCACAGTTGTGAGATCATGATCTGAGCCAAAATCAAGAGTTGGATGCATAATGACTGAGCCACCCAGGTGCCTCTAAATCTGTTCTTTTATCCCTGTAACTACATTTTGTGGAATTCCAATCCAAAAGTTGAAATGGAAGTAGGCATGAGGTTTGTTTCAAAATCAAGATAGTGAATTACCTACCCTGGCTTTGGAGAACAAGACAGTTTTGTCAAATTTCAGAATATGAACAACACTCATGTCCAGACATAGGATTAGAAACCTACTCCAAAGTTTGAGAAACTTTGTCTTTTATTCTCACTCTGTGTTATTCACACTAATGTTGCTTCCCATAGTACCCGAATTAGCTAAACCATAGGATTTTTCACATACGTTCAGTTAAAGAAAGTGTGTTGGCATTAGTGTGGTACTGGGTATGGAGTCATATGGCCGATTTTGTTTCCTCACTGCTGGGTAGGGGAGGTTGTTTACATTCTCCAAAGCTTGGATTCCCTGATTGTAAAATGGATAAAATGATAATATTTATCAGAAGAAATACAGTCCTTTGGTTGGAACACTATAATTGGACTCAACAATAGCTTGGTAAAACATCTTATCTTTATAGTCTTATTAGTTGATATTCCTTTGTTATTCTGCCTCTGACCTAGAAATTTCATACAGGGTACAATTCTTCCTGTCCTTGTGACTCATCACAGGGTGCTGTATTACAAAAGAGAAACATATCTTACCAGTAAGATAAAAGCTTCCAAACTGGTTTTGCCAAGAAAGTGCTTGAGGACACTCTGTGCTATTTGCAGTTGCAGATACTGTAAAGTCAAAAACACTGGTCAAGGTATCCTCTTGATTCTAGGAGTAGTTGGAGAGAGACTTCTCTTATTCCATGCTTTGACACGTATTGTTACCTTTACCTGTGTGAGAAGAGACTATAACCCTTGATAATTAACATTTTACACATTAAACTTCAAGTTTGAATTTGTGATATATTGCCATGCTCTGTCTGTGAAAATAGAATTATATTGATCAGTTTCCTTTGCATTAAGTACTGTAACTATACAAACTTCCAGACCAAATTTCCTTCCATTTTCAGCTGTGTTTACCTTTGATGGGAATATAAGCTTTCCCCAAACATCCCACTGCCGCCAGTAGAATGAAAAGAACAGCCTTGAACAAGCGATGCTGAATAAACTATGTTTGGGGTCAGAATGAGCATCAAAAATCACTCTATTGTCTCTCCGTTTACTAGATAAACCACTTAAAGCTATGCTCTAACCCAAATTATTTCCAGTAGAAAATATTTTATAAGAGTAATCAGAAAACATTTTGTTTCACAAAATGGTTTTAAAATCTTGTTTAAGGTGTCCATTGACCTTAGTTGAAGGATTCATAGAAGTCTCCTTTTATTTCAAAGGATTTTATGTCTCCCGTTCCCCCGCAAAAAAAAAAAGGTTAAGAAACTGGTCCCATCTGAATAGGGGCCCTGTGTGACTCAGAGCTGACTTCCTGAGTCAGCAGAACCAAGGTCGGTTATCTGGAAACGAGGCAGCCAGCATGGGCAGCCTGGACCTAGAGGCCTGGACGAACTTCAGAGTCTGATTATACCAAAGACAAAGGATTGTTGGCCTCATCAGTTCCGTGAACAAGCAACAAGTGAGCATTCCATTCCAGGGTGGCATTGGATGACCTCATGATCCTTCCCCAACTGTGAGAAAGTTACCTTTAGCTCAGCTATTAGGAAACAAAACAAGGGTTATATTTTGTGAAAATTGTAGCTTGAAGGGATTTTGTGTGTGTGTGTGTGTGTGTGTGTGTGTGTGTGTATGTGTGTTTCTTTCTGGAACTTTTGTCATTTGGGAAAAACTAAAAATGTTTCAAAGGATGCTTTGTTTGAAAGATATTCAGAAATTAGTTCTTTCATTAAATATTTATTATGCTTTGCTAAGTACTGGAAATATGAAAATGAATAAGGCTTGCTGTCCTCAAGGAATATACAGTTTGGCGCATAAACATCTACATGTTTTATGTATAAGATAAACTCAGTCTCTGTGATAATTAAAGGGCCAGCTTGTGGAAAAGATCAGGGGTGCCCTTCTCATCTTTTAATGACTCAGTTTCCTCATCTAAAAGATGAAGACAATACGAGTCCTCCTTACTTTAAAATATAACTGAAGGGATGAAATGATATATCTGCAAGTATTTTTTTTTTAAATCCTTTATTAATGTTTCTCAACTTGTGATCTACCTCATACATGTCACCTTGGGTGGGTGGTGCCTGTTAAAAGGACAGATTCCTATGCTGTACCCCAGACCTGCTGTATTAGAATGTTCAGCATTGGAACCTGGGGATCTACATTTTAACAACGGCCCTCAAGTGATCCTTATGCACACTGCGTTTGAGAAATTGATTTGCGGATGCAGACCGTTGTGCAGACAGCCTTCTGAGAAGCTTCACATGTCCCAGACATGTCACATAAGCTGAAAAAGCCTTATACTTAGCGAGGCAATGCAGAAAGGAACAGTAGACAGGTAACATGTGGATCAACAGCCAGTTCCTCTCTCAATGCCATCGTCCTGTGTGGGATCCAGTATCCATGGCTCAGTAGGCTGTGAGGTAGGCAAGATGGTAAGCCCATCAGTATGACTGAGGTTAAGTCTTCTGCCAGCCCTGTAGAATAAGGACTCAGAAGATAGAATATTAATTCAAATTTCTTGTCTATCTGAGATGGTGAACTTTGTTAACCCCAGTCACTGAACATCTATAACTCTTTCCATTTATTCAAGAAGGGTTTCGAGTACATGTTTTTTGCTAGGTACTGGGTGAGTCAATGGAGACACTGTGTTGAATGAGCAGATGGGATTTCTGTCCTTGTGGTTTTAACAGGTCAATAGAGTTAAATAAACCATCATACAGTGAACCATGTAATTACATCATGAAAAGTACCAGGAAGGACAAGTAAAACATACAATGAGACATTATAACAGAGACCTAACCTAGACTGGGGGCTCAGAAAACTTAGAAAAATGATGTTGGGGGAAGGGGATGACTTTTCAGAAAAAGTGTTCAGACAGAAATAAATTTCTCAATTGTTTTAAAGCTTACTTATTTATTTTGAGAGAGAGAGAGAGAGAGAGAGAACACAAGCAGGGAAGGGGCAGAGAGAAGGGGAGAGAGATTCCAAGCAGTCATCAAGCTGTCAGTACGGAGCCCGAGGCGGGGCTCCAACTCACAGAACCATGAGATCATGACCTAAGCAGAAACCAATTGCTCAGATGCTCAACTGACTGAGCCACCCAGATGCCCTATAAATTTCTCAATTTTAAGATTGGTGAAGATGGTGATAGATTTGGACAATGTTTCATAAGAAGTTATTGAGGAAGTAAATAAATATATTTTACTTTTGAAACGAGTCACTTTTAAAAAGATGAAAAGATCTTAATTTCCAAAATACTAAGAAACTCAAACATAAGAAAATAACACAGATGTCTTGACACAAATGCTTCTGTCAGAGTTTTTTTTTTTTTTTAATATTTTTATTTATTTCTAGGAGAGAGAGAGAGACAGCGTGAACAGGGGAGGGTCAGAGAGAGAGGGAGACACAGACTCTGAAATAGGCTCCAGGCTCTGAGCTGGCAGTCAGCACAGAGCCGGATGCGGGGCTCGAAACCACGAACCGCGAGATCATGACCTAAGCGAAAGCCAGACGCTTAACCGACTAAGCCACCCAAGCGCCCCTCTGTCAGAAGTTTTTAGTGAGTTTTCTAATAGCCAAAATGCAAGACTACTCCAATATCCAATGGTAGTGAATTATTTAAATAAATATGCTATAAAAACACAGTGGTGTACTATTCAACTTTAAAAATGTTATAGATGATTTATTGGTTGGTTACATAAAAACAAAAGGTTTTTTAACAAAATGGATGATCATCTATTTTTGCGAACATATTTAATAAAGAGTATATACCGACATAGACAAATGGATTCTAAGTAGTAAGGTCATTTTTCTTTGTTTGGAAAGTCTGAGTTTTCTAATTTTTCTACAAAGTTTTATCCCAAGGGAAGAATGATAAAAGTGTATTTTAACAAAAAATGTTGCAGACAAGCTGGCACTCTCTCGGCTGGCTACAAGAAGCTTTGGTTGGGGGAGGGCATGGGGCTGGGAAATGATGGACACAATATGCACAAGGCCTTTCCTGAGAACACGAAAGAAGACTTTTGACTTTCAGCCAAAGGGCAGGATCAGAATAAAATTACAATGTTATATGGGAGAAAAAGGAAGTTCTGAAGATAGCAGAGTCTCTTTTGCAGAGTTAGAGCCATCCAGTAAGAGATGAAGCTGCCTTTGCAGGTGGTCGGGATCTTCTCCGTGCCCCCGAGCCCCGCGAAGACCACAGGCAGCAGGAGGTTTTCTGTGTGGGTAAGAGGTGGACAATGGCTCCTGAGCTCCTTCCAAACTGAAGGGTCTGTGACTATGAACTTCAGCTTTTTCCCCAGGACATGCAAATAACCACATCCTGAGAAACTTAAGGCCTATATTTACTGTCTCCTGCCTGGAAAGTAGAAAGGAATATTGGAACCCTTAGTTTCATTATGCTTTAATTATTCACTACAAATCAGGCTTGTGAAAAAATACATGTGATGTTAATACCCTTTTGATTCTGTTCTTTTTAAGTTTATTTATTTTGAGAGAGAGAAAGAGCAAGTGGGGAGGGGATGGGGAGATGGGGGAGGGCAGCAGAGAGAAAATCCAAAGCTGGCCCTGCACCACTAGTGCAGAGCTTGATGTGAGACTCAAACTCACAAACCGTGAAATCATGACTGGAGCTGAAGTCGGACACTTAACTGACTGAGCCACCCAGGCACCCCTTTATCTTTTTCATTCTTATTTACAAGGCTTATCCGATTATTTCTATGAGGCCCAGAATTGCCTTGTGTTTTTGTGCAAAAGCCCTCAGCTGCAGGACTTGGTGAATGTTTACTGTCTTCTAAAAAGTCTCATCTAATATATACATATATATTTTTAAGCAGCTTGAGTCCAAAGTTCAGTGTTTTTTGGCCATAAACGGTGATAAAATTGAGGTCTCCCTTGTTTGTTTGTTTTTTAAATGCATCTATCACAAGAGGTGCATTTATGATATATTATAATAACACTGCAGATTTCAAGGTGGAGCATCCTCGAAGCCCAGATTGTGTTACTGACCATTCTACGCAGACCTTCCTTCTGAGACAGTGGGCTGCAGCACGTTTCGTGCATTGGGTTCCAATCTTTACTCATCCGTTCTACTTTGGACCGTTGCAAATAACATGAGCCACTTCAGAGGGGGCATTCAGAGAAGTGTATGTGTTATTTTGACAGCGGCGCCACAGAGACACAGGCATCTCTGCTTGCTCCAAATACCATGAAAAGCAGGAAAGCTGCTTTCAATCACTTGCCTTTAGGAGCAAAAATAATGACAATGGTTCTTTACACACAGCCCAACAGGATGCAAACTGCCTCGTGATGTGATGGCCAGTGTGCTGGACTCTTTTAGAATACAAATTAATGCTGAGCTCCCTCTAGTGTCATGCTACAGATGCAGTTAAGGACTTTGATATTGTACATATTTCGCAATATGATTCAATTGGTTTTAATTCCATTAAATTCAGTTACTTTCCATTGTACTTAGTTTTATGCAACATATTTTGCTGGGAGCCACACTGGCCTCGCAGGATGACAGTCACAGCGAGGAAATGGTAGCGTTTGCACAGCTCCTGCCATGAGAAACGAAAACTGGAATCTCCTTCTGCTACTACTGGCTCATGTTGGAAGTTAGGCTGCTGGTATTGACCAGGCCTCACAATATTCCAGATCAGACCGATATTACCCACACAGATTGCATATGCATAGGAAAAGCATATCCCTGCCTTTTCCAAAGAGACTTCAGATGAAAGCATTGTGGATGATTGTCAAAAAGCTCTTCCTATGGGACTTGCCGATCCAAGACTTACATAATAAAGAGAGCTTGAGTCTGGCCTTGAGGCAAAGAGCCTAATTTAGAGTTAAGGGCAGATATCCACCCTCACCCAATTGTTTCTGCTTGGAACACTAGCTGCCCCCCCCCCCCCAAAGGCATTTGTTATAAAGTATTTGGAGTGACTTATTTTGGCCTTGTATATGCTGATTTCTCCCTGAGGAGGAATCTATTGAGGAACTTCTTCTTTTGTGATTATGGGAGCAAAGGTGTTCTTCTGAAAGACCTGTTTGACCCCTGCTCACAGAGAAGTAACTTCACCCTTTTATGCTAAAAACTTTGTCTGGTATGCTAAAGATGCCTTCCTTCCCCATAAGATAAGCATCTAAATCCCCTACCTCAATCACTATTGATAAAGGTTATGCAGGAGTCTTCTACAAATCTATGTTCTGGGAAATTCTCACATATCAAAGAAGTTTGTTATCAGAAATCATTGTCTAAGACAAATGCCACTTCTGTGCCGTCCCCCAAACACTTAATGATAAAATAAAGTTGAGCCCCAGTCAGAGCAGAGATGCCTGCCTGGTGACCAGAAAGACTCTCAGGACTCTCTCATCCCTCCCTCGCTGACACCGTCCATCCTTCCTTCAGGGACCTCTGGACCCTGGCCGGAGTCGGTCTCTGACAATATTTCCTTTTCTAATGTTTATTTATATATTTTGAGGGAAGGAGATAGTGTGAAAGCAGAGGAGGGGCAGAGAGAATGGGAGAGAAAGAGAGAATCTCAAGCAGGCTCCACACTGTCAGCACAGAGCCTGATGTGGGGGTGGATCTCATGAATCATGGGATCATGTCCTGATCCGAAATCAAGAGTCGGATGTTTAACAATCTGAGCCACCCAGGTGCCCCTATACAGCATATTTCTTGAGTCAGAAATTGTGTTAAGAAACATTTAATAAAACTATAATTTGAAAACATCACTAAAAGTGGAAATTATAAGTGAAAATGTTTCATGTAGGGCGCCTGGGTGGCTTAGTTGGTTAAGCGTCCGACTTTCGCTTAGGTAATGATCTCGCGGTTAGTGGGTTCGAGCCCCGCGTCGGGCTCTGTGCGGACAGCCAGCTCAGAGCCTGGAGCCTGTTTCAGTCTGTGACTCCCTCTCTCTCTGACCCTCCTCTGTTCATGCTGTCTCTCTCTCTCCTAGAAATAAATAAAACATTAAAAAAATTAAAAAAAAAAAAGAAAATGTTTCATGTGATTATAGCCTAGGGTGAATAAAGCAATACTCCAGATCTCTTTGTTTGTATAAGACACCCCTTGTCCCTGCAACAACAACAACAACACACACATACACCAGCCCTATTCCAATATACTCTCCTTGATGTCCAACAAATAGGGGTCTCCTTCATTTGTATGCTGACAGTAAGATGAGGGTTACTCCCTGGATATGGAGGGAATAGCTGTTACCACTATGGGAAAAACAGAGATTGTGTAAGTCTTATTGATGAACCATTAGGGCTATGTTCGTGCCTTTTCTTTAAAAAGAGATAGAAGTTTATTGAAGACACTGCAAAGGAGCAGTGGGCAGGACAGCAAGAAAGAAACTGTTGGCCAGGATGCAGTGGTGAGGGGGCTACAGTTAAGGAGGAAGTGAGGAGGTATGGGAACATATGGAATTTCCCTTTTTGGTACCTGTGGCCAGTTGTAAGTAGCCCATTGGTCATTTAGGGCTCATGGCTGTTTTGAGGAGGGTTGCCTAATGAGCCTGTTTGCATTCAGCCAAGGGGTGGTGGCTATGGTGGCTGTGGGCCCTTTTACTTTACTCAAGTTTGCATTGCTCAAGCATGTTGCCTAAAAGTGGCCTCTACTCACCCCCTCCCACCTTATCAACAATGACAAGTCTTTGGCATTTAGACAGAGGTCTCATCTTCTGTAACTGCTTCATGCTGGAAAGGGAGGTGGAATCCTGTCTCTGCCTAAACTCGTTCCATCTTTCAGGGTTTTGTGTAGTTTTAGACTAGAACATGGTATATTAATGTGCTAATAAGAATTTTGAGTAAATTCCCTGATGGCCATGTCTGTGGGACTTAGGGGAGATGGGCCACCTGATGGTATGGGCTGGGATCCTTGTTCAACCACCATTTGTATATGGAATTGTTGGATTCACTCAGACTCATAGAAACGTGTTTTGCCTACACATCAAGATGGTGGCTGGAGGCACAGGAACAAAGGAAACGGAGGGGCCTGAAAGAAGCAAGGTGGCTAAGAGTCAGCTAGTGTCGTGAAAGGGTCCCAAGCAAGCCTGTAATGTGTGCAGATTTGGCCTGGATGAGCTGTAGACAGAGTGGGAGTGGAAAGAAAAGGGGTCCTTCCCTTCACAGGGAGTCCAGCCTGGTGGCCCTCAGACCTTCGACCACATGAAGAAGTTGTCCTGGCCAGACACCTTCAGTTGTCTGAGGAGTACTAGTTAAGCCAGCAAAGGCTGAAGAGAGAAAGGAGAGGGAAAGAAGGGCAAGAGGGGAAATCCTTTACCCTATTGGGAAAGAAGAGTCCTACTGGTTCTCTTTGGGGCTTCAGATCCTCACCAAGGAGTAACGTCCCCCGGAGGTCATCAGTTCCCCAAGGACTGCTAGAGTCAGTTTGCTGAGGGAAAGTCCCGAGAAAATCCCAGACAACCTGGGAAGAGCCCCAGGCTGGCAAAGGCTCCATGTACTGGCCACCAAATGTGGGGCGACCGGATTGGGTGGAGGCCGGTGACATGGGCGGTGAAAGAACTCACCCACGGCAGAATAAGGAGATAGAAGTTTATTGAATACACTGAAGGGAGCAGGGGCAAGACAGCAAGGAGAGACCATTTGTTTTTTTTTATGCCGTTGAATGTGTTTAAAATTTTTTTTTAATGTTTATTCGTTTTTGAGAGAGAGCACAAGTTTGGGAGGGGCAGAGCTCGAACTCACCAACTATGAGATCATGACCTGAGCCTAAGCCGAATGCTTAACCCACTGAGCCATCCAGGAGCCCTCTTTAAATGTGTTTTCAAAAGCCCAAAGAGCCCAACATGGTACTGGTTGTGAGTGTTGATTTTCTAGACCAAAACAACTCTTCTTACGTATTGTCTATTCTCAAACCCTGTGTTAATGATTACACATAAGCAGATTGCAAGCTAAAATAGTTATTAGAACAGAAACATCTGTTGGACACTTGCTGTTTCCCCCCTATCTTCCCTACCTTAGCACTAGAATGACATTTCCAAAGCCCCATCTTACCCTGTTATTGCCCTACTTACAAGGCCTGAAGGAAGAGTCAGTTCAGTGACAGGACCTAGGGATCTGGAGTCACACTGCTGGGCTCATGTCCTGGCTGTGACCCTTGCTAGCTGGGTGATCTTGGGCAAGCTGGTACGCTTTGTCTGAAAAATGAAGATAAATAATAACAGTACCTATTTCACAGGACTAAATAAGCCCCTGACATGAAGCAAAACCCCAGCAAGATGATACACTCTCTGGTGAAGAAAGCAGAGGCCAATTCTTGAGCTGGTTATTTTACGTAGATCTCTCATCACCCGACTTTCCCAAACAGTACTTTTTCTATTTCAAGAAAGAGGTTTGGGAGAGTGTCCTCAGTAGCAAAACAAAAACCATATTTTTTTCCTACCTCATCCTATTGGCTCAATGGCGTCTAAATTCTTTTGCACATGGATGAAATCTCTCAACCATTTTTCTGAGACTCCCTTTTACAAACAATCACTCCACTATTTTTTAATGTTTATTTTTGAGAGATTTGAGAGAGAGGAGAGAGAGAGAGAGAGAGAGAGAGAACAAGTCGGGGAGGGGCAGAGAGAGAAGGGGGTCATAGGATCCAAAGCCAGCTACACTGAGAGCAGCAGAGAGCCCCATGCGGAGCTTGAACCCAGGAACTGTGAGATCATGACCCAAGCTGAAGTCGGATGCTCAACTGACTGAGCCACCCAGGTGCCCCAAGAACATGCCACTATTTTGACTATAAATTCTTTACTGCTGCCAGACTGGTTTATTCACTGTCCTCAGATAGCAGATATACCTTATCTCTTCTTTAACTCTTCCTTCTTTCTTCCCTCCCTCTCTCCTTCCTTCCTTCCTTCTAGACTGGCCTGCACCTCAATCCTCTCTGTCACTATCCTTACAGATTAGCTAAAACACCACTTCCTTAGTAGACATTTAGCTCAGGAAAGTCCCTGTCACTATAAAGTACAGTATACATCTGTCAGCAGCTAACTTAAAAATATTGTGATGCACTTGTGTGATACTGGGGCATCTCAGGAAGACCACACTTATGGCCTTGCCTCTGAATGGAGAGCAGAGAGAGTCCAGCTCTCTCACTTTCGTGGTTATTCCTGTTGTGGGAAAGGATGCCAAGCTTACGACTCACCAGAGGTTGCCTGGTTACTGTCAAAATATTTCCCAAGTCTCTGATTTCATCAAAATTAATAGCCCCTGATACTTTTTTTTTAATATATTTTTTTAATGTTTTATTTATTTCTAGGAGAGAGAGAGAGACAGCGTGAGGAGGGGAGGCTCAGAGAGAGAGGGAGCCACAGACTGAAACAGGCTCCAGGCTCTGAGCAGGCAGTCAGCACAGAGCCCGACGCGGGGCGCCTGGGTGGCTTAGTCGGTTAAGTGTCCGACTTTCGCTTAGGTCATGATCTCGCGGTTCCTGATACTTTTAAGAAAATGACACAAAGAAACTTATTTGTAGATTTTCTTGTGTTTAATTTAGAAATGTTTGTCATTTAAAATTAATACTGGTTAACTTCTTAGGAATGTCATTTCCATAAATTCAAGGTATTTCATCATCTTAGATGCAATGTGTTTATTATGGGTGCACTAATTTAATTCATTCTACTCTAAGGAGTTCCACAGACACTATCTGTAGAAAGACATATGCAGCTCTCTTTAACAAAAAATCAAAACAATTTAACTATGTCAAAGTTATGACATGAGACTGCAATAATAAATAAAAGTCTTTGTATAAAAGCAAAAAAAAAAAAAAAAGAAAAGAAAAGAAAATTAATATTGGTTAAAATTGCCAATTTTGATTACCTGAAGACACAAACAGGATAATTTATCCTCAAAATTTAACATGATAGTCTATGCATTTTAACTTAAAAATTTTTTCTTCTGTTTATTTATTTTTGAGAGAGAGAGTGGGAGGGAGAGAGAACATGAGCAAGAGAGAGAGGGGAACAGAGGATCTAAAGCAGGCTCCGAGCTGACAGCAGAGAGCCTGATGTGGGGCTCAAACTCACAAACCGTGAGATCATGACTTGAGCCAAAGTTCAATATTTAACTCGCTGAGCTGCCCAGGTGTCTTGCATTTTTACTTTTCAAAAACCCTTCCACGTCTGTCATCTCATTTCATCTTTCCAACAAGTTCAAGAAAATTATTTTTCAAATGGACTTTAAGTGACCAGGAATGAGAACTGAAAAAGCATATTTCATTTCTTCTGAAGGTCCCAGTGAGTCACTGAATGGAATCTTTTCACTGGGACTTTATGTCAATTACTAATTCCCCTTGAATGATCTAAGGCAGGTCTTATCCCAGAAACTCCAGGCTGGATTGGATGTCTGCACCTTCCTGTGTGACTCCTTTTGCTATTATTCAATATCTCTCATCAAAGTTGCAGGGTATGGGCAGAGGAGGAAAGACATAGGAAGGAAGAGAGACATGTTCAAATTCAGGAAAATATAATACACATCAGAAATAATGGAAGCAAAGGACATTCTGAAGGAAAGACAGGGGAGAGCACAATCAGCTGCCCTCAAAGCCCGGTGTGGTTATCTGGGCATTGTACAACCTCTGGAAAGATATGAGGGTTTTCCAGTATTGCAGACTCTCTCCTGTTGCTCTTAGGGGAGGATTGATTCCACGGAGAAAATAATCATGAAGTAATTATTAAATAAAGGGAAAACATTTCTCACAACATCCAAGAATATATGAGTTCAGGGGCACCTGGGTGGCTCAGTTGTTTAGGCATCGCACTTTGGCTCAGGTCAAGATCTCATGGTTCGTGGGTTCAAGCCCTGCGTCGGGCTCTCTGCTGACAGCTCAAAGCCCGGAGCCTGCTTTGGATTCTGTGTCTCATTCTCTCTCTGCCCCTCCCCCACTTGTGCTCAGCCTTTCTCTGTCTCTCAAAAATAAATAAACATTAAAAAAAAGAAAAAGATATATGAGTTCATATAGCTATTTGTCAAACCATGAAACACCTATTATATCCAAGATTCTGGTGATAGAGTTGTAAAGAACACAGCTTTGCTCTCAAGGAGATTATAGGTCAATGAGGGGTAGCAAATAATAATAATAATAATAACTATTTATTAAATGCTTACTCTGTGTGAAACTTGTTTATGATTGACATTACTTAATCTTCAAAACCCAATGATGTGGCTAGTAGTATTTTTACTTTATAGAAATGGCAACTAAGGTACAGAAAGGTTAAGTAACTTGTCTAGATTTCCACAGCTGGCAAGTGACAAATTGGAAATTTGAACCTGGGGAGTGAAATACCAAAACCTTCGCCCTTAAGCTCTTATCTCCGCAAACAGTGCTTCCCTGATTTCCTTGGGAAACATTGTATGGAACAATTTCAGGGTGTCAGTCTCATAAGGGATCTGTGGATAATGGGGGTTGGATTCATTCATTACAAAGATGGAGGCCCCAGATGGTACGAGGCAGTGTGGTAAGTGTTCGCAGAAGTCAACACAGGAGGTTGGAGAAGGGATTGCTTAGGAAAAGCCTCCTGGAAGAGTCAATACCCGACCTGAGCCTGATAAATGAGTAGATATCAGATAGGCAAAGAGGGAGGAAAGTACCTTCTGGGCAGAGGAAACTGGAGGTATGAATGTTTGAAAGACCATGATTTACTGAGTGAATGGAAGCAACTAATAAATATAGTATGAAGCAGGGGCCAAGGGGGGGGGACTAGGAGAAAAGAGAAGAGAAATGAGAAATCTGAATAAGCCAAAGCCAGATAATGAAGAGTCTCTTTATTTAATATTTTAAATATTTTATTGTTTCTGTAAAAGTGAAATGTGCTTATTTTTTGAAAAGGATTCTGATATATATATATAAAACAATTCATAAAAGTACAAAGAAAGGAAAAATCACCTTCACCCTCTCTCACTCTGAGATTACAACTATAGACACTTTATCGAACATGCAGTATCTTTCTCTCTATATATAAACATATGGGTATGAGGATAGAAATATATAAGTGGCATCATACTGTGTATGTTGTTCTGTAACTTCCCACCATTTATATGGCAATGATAAGAATCTTTCACTTTATTGTGAAGTAAAGGATCTTCAGCAAGATGGTAGCATAATCATATTTGTATATTATGAAAAACATAAACAGCATTGTATAGTGTAGATTTGAGGTAATGTGGTGGCAGGAAGGAAGATCAAGGAACCCAAGGAAGAAAGGATGATGACATGAACCAGGGAATGAGTTGGAAAAAAGGGATAGACTTAGATGACAGGAGGCAAGCTCAGTGGCTTCTTTGGCTGTAGAAGCAGGGGTTGCCCAATGATGGGAGGTAAGAAGTGAGAGCAAAATCTAACTGATTTCTAGGTTGCTGGTTCCAGATTGGATGTGCACCAGTAGCTAGCAGTTTGGGGTGACTATGGGATATCCAATTGAAGAGAGCAGGTAAGTAAGTCTGGAGCTCAAGATAGAGACCAGAGCTGAAGACAGAATTCTAGATATCATCAGAAGTTAAAACCAAGAGAACTAAGAACTGAACACCTGGGACACCAAAATACACAGGCCAGGAGGACTTTGAGTAGAGAGTTTGTTTTGTTAAGTGTTCCTTAAGGAACTGTTAAGGAACTGTTGTTCCTCAGAACAGTCCTTAGGATGCAGTAAGCTCAAAAATGTCTCTTGGATGCATTAATGAATAGTAACATACATATTTTTTGTATTTCAATATGAAAGCCTCTTCATGGGGCAGCATAATAATCCATTGAGTAAATGTAATGCAACTTACAGATTTTGGATATTAACCCTTTATCAGATATATCATTTGTAAATATCTTCTCTCATTCAGTAGGTTGCCTTTTAGTTTTGTTCATTGTTTCCTTTGCTGTGCAGAAGCTTTTATTTTGATATAGTCCCAATAATTTATTTTTGCTTTTATTTCCCTTGCCTCTGGAAACATGTTTCGAAAAATGTTGCTATGGTTAACGTCAGAGAAATTATTGCTTGTGCTCCCTTTTAAGATTTTTATGATTTCAGGTCTCACATTCAGGTCTTTAAGGGAAAACTTGTATTTTTAAAGTTTTCTTTCATGGTCTGGATTTGAGGGTTAACAGCCCTGTTTCATTTCAGTATCTATATATTCCAGAAATTTCTCACTGTTCAGCTTGACTATTAGTAACCCCCTCCTGAATTTTCTAAAGCTTATTTAGATTTATTTTGGTTTAATTTTACTCTTCTGACATTTCTTTGGGATTTGGGAAGAAAGGTAAATGTGTGTGTTTAGTCAGCCAGCTTTGGTAGGAAGCCACTGTGCCCATCTCCCCCTTCTGTGATAACCTATCCTTAGAAAGTTCTGATGGGAATCACAGCAACCTTACCCCACATATGGGGCAATTCTTTCTAGGAAGAGAGAATTTTTTTCTCTATTCTTAAATTAGGGCACCTCTATATCCAGTTCTCTTGCATCTCAACCATTCTTTGCAATTTTTCAAAGATTACTGATAGTAATCCTTTGGCAACACTGACAACTCACTCCTTTTAGTTCTCCAGAAACTATTTCACTTGAACACTGAAAATAGCTAAATGATTGTACCATTCCTCACCTATCAAATGAACTTCAGTGCCCTGTTAAATGTGTTTGCTTTATCTTTTCAAATGTTTGGAACTTTCCATTGATTATCGTTTTTTTTTTGATAGGGAAGAAGAAAGTCGGATGAAAGTTATGTATTTTTTTTTTTAAGTGTTAAACATGACATCATCAATAAGGATAAGGAGTCCCTTTTGTCTTTATTATCTCTGGCCTTTAATTTCTTTTCCCCTCAAGTCTAACCTCATTTAAAGCTTCAGCTTTCCTGGCATTATTCATAGAGGGCTGAGCACAACTCTAAATTTTCTTTGGATTTTATACATCTGCTACTGTTTTTTGTTCCTGTCTTTTTAAAGTCTAAGTGTTTGAAAGAACTCCATACACAATGTTAATACCTCAGGGGCATTAAGGTAGAGGAGAAACTAAAGATCAGAGTCTAAGGAGTGAATTGTTGGTGAATACAGGAGGCATGAACAGCAAATTCTGAAGAACTTGCTGATCAAATATCTCTTATGTAATAGGTCCCCTGCTGAGGCACTAGATTCAGTCCATCACCTCTGACCTGTGTTGCAATAACTCTTTCCCATGAAAAGATATGTCTGAATGGATCATCTAGATCAGCAGACTGTTCACCTGACTAGTCCCGTACACAGTGTTTTATTGATTGCAAAGTTCCTTTGTGTTTGTGTTTGTACTTCAGTTTCCTTGCTGTTCTCCTAACAATTCTGTTTGTTTGTTTTTAACTTATACTTATTTTTAAGAAAGCAAGAGAGAGAGAGAGAAAGAGTATGAGTGGGGGAGGGGCAGAGAGAGAGAGGGAGACAGAATCCCAAGCAGCTCCAGGCTCTGAGCTGTCAGCACAGAGCCTGGTGTGGTGCGGGGCTCAAACCCACAAACATTTTTTGCTACATCAAATTAGTAAATACAATTCAGAATAATAATAAACATTTGTAAATAAAATTGGGAATTCTCATTGGAAATGCTCAGAACTACCTGAATGTGCACAAAGAACAGAGCGTTATTCCCCTGCCAAATCTGTATGTGCATGTTATTATCAATATAAAGGGCAGATCTAATTATCTATCTATCTATCTATCTATCTATCTATCTATCTATCTATCTATTTATCTTAACTCTTTTTAAATTTTATTGGAAATGAATTTTATTGTTTACCTTTCTAACGCAATCTCAGACATAATTCTTGCTTCTGAACATCACTGAAAAGTATCAGGGAAAATGTCTGTCTCCTTGCTTCCTGGTGACACTTTTGAGCAATTGTTCTCCTGCCATTGTTTAACAACCTCTCCTCAGTCTACGTCACTTCCAGATCTCAGCCAGCTGGGGCCCGGAGATGAGCATAAGGATACACGATAGCCCACTATATTTCTCCTTTCATTGAGATGCTCAGCCTCACTCAACTGTATCTGTTCACACCCCCCAATGAGGCTTTCTCTATTCTCCTGATCCACTAAGACAAGCCAAGGCATCATCTCGTATGTTGTCTTTGTAGGAGAGTCCAAAGCAGGCATTTTTTTTCCTAGAGGATACGTTCAGATTTATGAATTCTTATAAAATGCAGTATTCCTAATCTCTAATGGTAGAAATTTTACACAAGTTTGAAGAATAAAGCCAGTGAGTTAGGGTAAAGGGCCCATAGTCACATCACTGGACAAAGATAGGCCTAGAATTCAGTCTCCAATTCTAGTGCTCATTCCTCTAAACCAGAATGCCATGGATGTGAAGCCAAACTGAAGACGAATCTCCATGATGTACCCTTGGTTTACTTAGAGAAGTAAGGAAATGTGACAAAGCATACATCATTTGTTTCTGTTTAAATGTTCAAGTTGCTCATCTTTAAAAATTTTTTTTTAATGTTTGTTTTTGAGAGAGAGAAAGAGCATGAGCAGGGGAGAGGCAAGTGAGGGAGACACAGAATCTAAAGCAGGTTCCAGGCTGTGAGCTCTCAGCACAGACCTGAACACAGGGCTCAAAACCATGAACCATGAGACCATGACCTGAGCTGAAGTTGGATACTCAACTGACAGAGCCACCCAGGTGCCCCTCAAGTTCCTCACCTTAAAGAAGTTGTTGCATAACAGCTAACATTCAGGTTGAATGTTTCAGAAAGATAATTTAGAATTTTTTTTTAAATGTGCTGGAGATTTTCATAGAAATTTCTGCTTTTCCTGATAGCCTTTTATTTACTCATCTTTTTCTTTCTGCTCACATATACATGGAAGTTTTCCTCTTCCTACTGTATGCACAGAAACAGGATATGTTGAGAGCAAGTTCAAAGAGGTACCTACATGGAAAGGTTCTCAGTTGATAAAAATCAAGAATCGATCAGTGAAGTGGAGTGGAGTGATGTTATTATTGTTTATATTCAGGAAACATTGGCAAAAAACCCTGAGCACTGTGACATGAAACTGTGAGCTTTCAAATAAGCGATAACTACTTTAATGAAGGGCTTTACTTTCGTTAACTTGTTACTTTATGATTGTAATTCTACTTAGTAATGTTCTATTAATGGTCTTCTTAAGATCATTAGTGTATATTCTTGAAATTAGGTGTGCATCCTTGTTTTAATAAGAGCATACAATGCATAGGAGTGAGTTGGCAGGTTTTCACTTTGATTAAAAGAATCATCCCACACTTCCCTGTTGAATAAATATTGACATCTATATATAAGACTAATAGGAGATATCAAAATAATAAATGATTAGCCCTGTGAATAGGCATATGGAAATTACTTATGGCTTTTTCCTGTTCTGGTTGTTAATGTTTATTTTTGAGAGAGAAAGAGAAAGAGAGAGAGACAGAGTGAGAGTGGGGGAGGGGCAGAGAGAAGAGGAAGACATAGAATCCAAAGCAGGCTTCAAGCTCTGAGCTGTCAGCACAGAGCCCAACACAGGGCTTGAACCCATGAACTGTGAGATCATGACCTGAGCCAAAGTAGGACCCTTAACCGAATGAGGCACCCAGGTGTCCCTCCGTGTTCTGGTTGTTAACCAGTTATTTGCTTATTTGTAAAAATCATAAGTAAAATGTGTATTCTGTTTCATGGGATTAAAAAAAAAGAATGATTTAGGCACAATATCCTGAGTTAACTCTCACAATACTTCTGTTAGAAAAACATGATCATTCCCATTTTTAGTAATGAATAAGGTCATTCCCAAGGAGGATAAGCAAGTGTTGGAAAGAAGATTCAAACTCAGCATCCTTACATCACACTACAGGCTTTTTCTGCAATGCTTGCTTCCTTCCCTCCTCAAAGTTGTGTGTCCTTCCTCACAGCATTTCTCATTTCCAATTCTGAGGCAAAGCATTTATACAAATATACTGACAGATACCTGCTTACTCATGATGGGTTATTTCCACTCTCCTCTTTTGAGTATTCCCAAATTTGAGTGGTAAAGGCTGCTTCTGATCAGCCTTTTCTATGTTACACATCCTTTCCTCTCCCACTAATCTAAAGGAACTCCACAAACATATTTACAGCACTGAAAGTCATGCTTTCCTTTCTTCAGCTATGTTTCTCCTTTCTTCTTCCCATTTTCTATTCTGGCACTGGAGAAGTCACTGGACAGCACATCCTTACAGACACATCCTTTTTTTAGAATGAACTTATTTTTTAAAATAATTAATTGTAAAAAATATACATGATGTAAAATTCTTAACCATTCTTTAGATGTACAGTACCTTTATTCACATTGTAATAGATCTCTGGAGATCTCTTTTTCTTTTGCAAACCCTATACCCATTGAACAACTCCCTATTTCACCCTCCCTCCACCCCAGTCCCTGGCAACTACCCTCCTAATTTCTGTTTCCATAATTTGGACAACCCTAAGACATCTCATATATGTGGGATCATACAATATTAGTTCCTTTGTGACGGGCTTATTTCACTTAGCATGATGTCCTTACGGTTCATCCATGTTGTGGCATATGATAGAGTTTCCTACTTTCTAAAGGCTGAATAGTATTTGATTGCTCATATATACTACATTTTCTTTATTTGTCTATCAATAGACATTTGGCTCCTTTCACCTCTTGGCTATCGTGAATAATGCTGCAATGAACATGGGTGTGTAAATATCTTTTTGGGATCCTGCTTTAAGTTCTTATAGATATATACTCACAAGTGGGATTGTTGGATCACATGGCGATTCTAACATTTAGTTTTTTGAGGACCTTCCCTACTAGGTTCTACATCTTTGCCAATACTTGTATATTCTTTTTTCTTTTTATTATAGTGGCCATCCTAATGCCTCATTGTGATTCTGTTCTCCATGTCTCTAATGATTAGTAAGTATGCACTATTTTTTAAATTTAAAATGTTTTGTTTTTATAATTGGGAATATACCATGTGCTAGGTACTGTGTTAAGTGCTTCGCATGCAATGGCTTATTACTTAATAACCATCCTGTGGCATAGTGGTATTATCTTTACTTTGTGTTTGAAGAAACTGAGAATCACAGTTTGAGTACTTTTCCTAAGGACAGAGAACTGTAACATGGTGAAATCGAATTCAAAACCAGTTTTGATGTCAACGCTCACATTTCTCACAGCTGAGTTATCTCCCAGCTTTTTGCTTTAGCCATTAATTCCCTAAGCCAATGTTTGGTGATGTATATGGTTCTCTACAAAGGAAATGGAAAGTAACATTTGTTAAGTGCTTGGTTTATGCTAGACACTGCTAAATACTCACAGATATTTGAGTGTGAGTGTATTTTGGAGGGAAGTGAAAGAGGGAAGTCCTCGCATTTTACACACACAAGCTTTTATCCCATTTGCATGGTTGGCATTGCAAGTCACAGAGTATAATGGAAACAAAATTGAGTTTGTTTTCTTCCCATTGTTTTTGTAAATTTGAAGGTCATTTTTGTTGATAAATATACTCTCAAGAAATATGCAGGAATTCCAGATAAATTTCAATTCCAATTAAGGAGTTGATTGTGTCTCATAGAGAGGGCACACAAGCGATAAACTACAGAAAGAGTCTTAGCTAGGATAAAAGGAAACAAAAATAAATGCGAATGTAAATATAGGAACTACCGGTTAGCTTATTCTCTTGAGCACTTGCTATGCTCTTTATTTGATGAGCTCTATTTTCCCCATGTACGGCACCTACAAACGCTTCCATATTGTCTCCCCTATTCTTCTCCACCTCCTAGCTACACCTCATGGTAGAAACAAAAGCAGTGAGTCAAGAGTTATAGACTTAATTTTGCTAACACAGTGACAAATCCAGAGCTGGTATGACATTTAAGATGACCTTAACTCAGGAAAATTGAGTCATGTGAATTCATGACTCTTGACTGCCTTATGGTAACTCCCTAACACCCAAACTTCACTTGGTCAGGAAAAGCACAAAGAGAAGGGGAAGCTAAAGTCATTTCATCTGGCCTTACGTTTCAGAAACACATTAACCCCTTATCTGGATTGAAATAGTTTGGGATATATTCCTGCAATATATTTTTTTTTTTATTCCTGCAATATTTTAAATTGGTAAAACCAATTTTAAATAAAAACGTCTTTAGGTAAAAGAGTATATAAATCTCCCAATAAACATACAAAAGAGGTGATAAAAATGACTGCTGGAATTTATAATATTCATCGAGTGCTGCCAGTGTTATAGAAACCAACAAGCCAGTTGGTTTTTGCAGTCAAATATGCTATCGCCACAGCCTTAGCACTAAAGTGTGGGGGCAGTATGGTAAGCAGGGTAATGGGTTTTGTATCACAGCCTTCAGTGTGAATTCATGAGCCAGACACAGCATGCCATATTATCTCAACTTTTGTAAATTTTATAGATTTAGAATTGCTGAATTGAAATGAAACTACCGAGTAAAATTAAATGCTGATCATGGATATCCTATACCATTGTTGGGAATCAGAGCCATCTGTGAAAATTATACCCAGATTTATTGCTCTAACTCATTGCATCTAGACGCTTTACCAATGCTCTTTCACTCCTTTTGCATTCTTTTCCTCTTCTTTGTGATTTATCATTATCTCCTTCTTTCATTTCTATTAACAGTTCAACACCTCTCTTTTTAAAAATTTTTTATATTTATTTATTTATTATTTAAAAAAATTTTTAAATGTTTTTATTTATTTCTGAGAGAGAGAGAGAGAAAGAGAGAGAGAGAGAGAGAGCGTGAGCAGGGGAGGGTCAGAGAGAGAGGGAGACACAGAATCTGAAACAGCCTCCAGGCTCTGAGCTAGCTGTCAGCACAGAGCCCAACAAGGGTCTCAAACCCACAAACCGTGAAATCATGTCCTGAGCTGAAGTCAGATGCCTAAGCTACTGAGCCACCCAGGTGCCCCTACATTTATTTATTTTTGAGAGACAGGGAGACAGAGCACAGGTGGAGGAGGGGCAGAGAGCAAAGGAGACAGGATCCAAAGCAGGCTCCAGGCTCTGAGGAAGTGGTCAGTACAGAGCCTGATGCGGGGCTCAAACCCACGAACCGTGAGATCATGACCTGAGCCCAAGTAGGATGGTCAACCCACTGAGCCACCCAGGTGCCCCAGCAACATCTCTTAATTATACCTGAATGAGGCTTCATTATATGCTCTTCTGAAGAAAAAATGGCTTATGATGGTAAATGAGAAAACAATTCAAGAAAACAAATGAAAGCCATAGCTTTGCTAGGTGATTAGTACTTTATTTCATTTTGCTTAGCCTTAGTTCTTAATTTTTATGTATTGTTCACAGGGAAGTTTGTATAGTTAGCCTTGCAAAGCACTTCATAACACAGCAGCAGGTTCTGTTAATCATTTCAGTGTTGAGATATGAAAGTTAAATCTAAAATGTAATGTGTGTTTCACAACTTTTCAGAGTCCATGACTTTCATATGAATATTTTTAATGAAGCATTTCACTAAAATTTTTATAAACGAATTTTAGTTAACAAAAAAAATTATCCCTATGAAATAGAATTGGTGCTATTGGTATTTCTTAGTTTATTTATTTATTTATTTATTTTAACATTTATTCATTTTCAAGAGACAGAGCAGGGGAGGGGTGGAGAGAAAGAGGGAGACAGCAGGATCCAGGCTCTGAGCTGTCAGAACAGAGCCCAATGCAGGTCTTGAACCCATAAGCTGTGAGATCATGACCTGAGTTCCATACCCAAGTCATATGGGTCACAAGTAATTAATTGTTATTTGGATGTATGATCATGGATATCATATTACAAAGTCTGTGTTTGACCTAACATATCATACTACTAATGCTATTTTGCATTAAGTTATTTTCACTTCAATATTTTGTCATATAAATATTTCTGTTTTATATGGATATCTTTTTTTTATTCATATAATTCCCAACCAAGTTGATGGATGTTTTCTCTGGTTTGTTTTTGCTCTTGTGACTAAAGATATAGTTGACATTGTCACACATATATTTTCAGTTCTGTTAAATTTTATCTTTAGAATAAATTCCTAGCTATATAGGTGTTGAGTAAAGAATGATGTTTTCAAAAGTTGTCTGTGCTTCTCATAGGTTATTTTATTTAAAAAATACAACAAGAAATCGGTGCTCCTGGGTGACTCAGTTAAGCATCTAACCTCGGCTCAGATTATGATCTCATGGTTCGAACCCCACATAAAGGTTCTGTGCTGACAGCTCAGAGCCTGGAGCCTGCTTCAGATTCTGTGTCCCTCTCTCTCTGCCCTTACCCTGTTCATGCTCGGTCTCTCTCTGTCTCTCAAAAGTAAACAAATGTTAAAAAATACATAAAAATAAAAAATTTAATAAGAATACATATAAATAATGCATTAATATACACTAGGTAAAAAATTCTCAAGAAACATAGTAAGGCATTTCCACATAGTGTATATTTTACTCATTCTGATTGGCCTTGGTCTTTCAGGCTGTGTTTTCCTTACATCCATTAATACTATAATGGAGAGCCTGGCATAGAACCAGTAGCAGAAGGAATGATGAGAGTTGAAAGTGTCTTCCCCCGGAAGATTCATCCTGATTACCATGCCTACCAACACAGAGAATGTATTTCTAGTGATATATGTATAATACTTGAACTCATTGGTATGTATTTCCAGGATTTCACGATGAATACACTCACAATGAATATAGTCATGCTTGCTATAATAAGATTCTTTCATAAGAACCTTTTATAATGTAGTTCCTCATGGATTATTATTTATGTCTTATCAACTCAGCCTTTAAGTTTTCTACTCTGGAAAACTCTACCCAGGAAATATCTTTAAAATAATCTCATTTCTCCTGATTGTGAACACTCCTCAGCTTACTCATCCTCATGACAGTGATTCATTCCTTTATCCAACTGATGATTTTTAAGTTCTCTAGATACTAAGGATAGAGCAGTGTCTAAGAGACAGATTAAGATCTCTGTTTCCAAAGAGCTAACAGCATTGTTGGAGAAAGCAGATAATACAAAGTAAATAGTAATTTTAGATTTAATCAATACTATGAGATTATATGTAACATAGGGAGATTGGACAAAGATAGCCTTGGGTAGTGGGTTGGGGACAGATGGCTTCTATCTTAGGGTGATAATGAAAGACTTCTCAAAGCCTTTGAACTAAGACCTGAAAGCTGAGGGATAAGGGGGCCAGGAAACAATAAATGTAAATGCTTAGGAGAAACAAAACATTTGTCGTGTAAAATAGAAAGAAAGCCAGAGGGACTGGAGTAGTGTGGATGTGGCAGGAGAAGAGTTGTAGAAATTCTCAGGGCTGATCATACGGAGCATTGTGGGTCATGCTATGGAGTTTGGATTTTACCTCCCTTTGGAGGTTATTAAACAGAAGATTGGAATGATGTGCTTTATTGATTCAAAAGATCATCTGGATGCTGTATGTCTTGTCCCAGGTCAATCACTTACCCCATCTGGTGATGACATCTAGTGTCTAGCACATAGTAAACACTGAGCAACTAAGTACAAATTATCCATTTTACGTTCAATATCTTCTCCAATATAATCTCTCTTTTTTAACTATCCCTTTTTTCCTGTTTCCCTCACCATGGGGAAATTTCTAATTCATGACAACTCAGCTAAAGCATTACTTACTGTTCCTAGGAGCCTTCTTATCCTCAGAATCTGCATCTTGTTTACCTCTGCTCAGTCTTTGGCCCAGGGTCTTAGTTTCCTCATAGAATAAGAAGCCTTAAGATGTTGTTCCCCCTTGGGACTCAGCAAGATATAGGCCCCTGCATTCCTTATTTTATAGTTGGGTGGAGAGCTGAATATTTTCCAGTAAATGAATATAGAAAATGAGTGGGACAAGTGAGGAATTCTTGACAGGAACAGTTTCTGTTAGATGGATTTACTTATTTTGAAGAAAAGAACAGAGACCAGTGTGAATCATTCCACATGGATCATGCCTACACCACAGGGAAGGTGCCCTTCCTTTGGGGCCACATGAAGGAGCCTGAAGAATGGGTGTGAAGAATGAGAGGCTTTGGCTGTCATCAGTTAGATACTCAGCAAACACAGCAATTGGTATTTATATTGTAAATATTTAGGGCAAGAAAAAGAAATTCAGATGGCACACCTAATGAGGTACTTATTTTTCTTCTGATTACTCCAGAAAAATCAAAGACCACACAGGAACAGGATAGTAAAACTGGAAATCCCCTTGTACTTGTCATTTTGTTTCGTTGCTTATTATGAGTAAGGAAAGGGATGAGAAAAGAGCAGATAGGACTAAGTGCTGCTCACTGAGGTTTAGTGCAACCGCTAAATAAAACCACCAAGAGCAAATGAAAAATGAGAGCCAAATCCTATCTTTCACTGGACAGAAGCAGTCCTCAGTCATTAATAGCAAGGGAAGGCATGGTGAGATGGAAAAGCCATAGGGACAGGAATCGGAAGGTGTGAGTCCTGAGCTCTGCTGTTTACTGATTTGACCTTGGATATATCTGTCAGGTCACATTGAATGAGCTGGTTTACCCAACTCCTAATGATACCATCATTACCCACAATCTCACAGGTTTGTTATAGCAAATGAAATAAGATTAGCAAAATTGATTTGTTATTATCATTTCAATAAAAATATCTGAGACTCAGAGGAGGGTGGGAACTGCTCCATCTTTACTACACACCATCCAAAATTAGAGACATTTTCCCCAAATCTCCTTGAGGCACGCCTATACAGTAATCTCTTCTCTCCATGGAATTACTTTGTTGAACAGCTTTCTCATGGCCCATCATGTTGCTAGCCAGCTGTAGCGCTAAGGTGGCCTATCAAGGGATCTGATTTTAAGTACAGTGGGTGAGTGGGTATGTATTAGCATTGATTTTCCACAGCTTGTTTTGCTGTGTTCATCAGTTGGCTCTTCTCCCTTTGGATTCATTCACTCAGCACATTTCCACATTTGTACTTTGCTTTGCAATTATCCCTGACCAATAACTATTTGCAGTATGTGATGTTACTAAACAGTTTTCATGCAAACCCTGCTTTCCCACATCCCGGAAAAGATTGACTCTTTTTTAGAGTCCATTTAAAATGAGCCGCATTTATGCATTGACTAGTGAAAAAGACAAACATGACCAAACAGAATCTCTCCTTTAGCATTTGAAATCACTGAAATAGGTTGATGGTAAAAGCAAGACCAAGAGGTGTTCAAAAGGCTTGGCTGTTGTTCTTTAGTGACACTAAACATAAGCAGTTATTGATTTCCCTTAGCTGAGCTTTGAAAACACAAATGACCCACAGCACATTTGATTTTCTTACCTGGATGCTGTAATGATTGATTGAGTTCAGTTTACTGACACAAGCCATAGCCACTGTAATAGGAATTATTCTCTGAACATGGCTTAGGACATTATTACCAAATGTCTGCGGGCAGGGAGGGAATAAGAAAAGAAAGTTATTAGCAAAAAGAAAACTCAATATTGGGAACCTAGTTTATTTTTAGCACTAACCTCAGAGATTTGGAATGAAATGGACTCAATTTCCTTCTTTTTTTCTTGACTTCATAGGAAATTAGAATATCTATTTATAAAAATGAGGCAATTTGGGAATCAGATCTAGGGGTATCTAATCTAGAGTTTTTCCAAAGGTGAAACTGAAAGGTTAAAAAAGAAAAACAATGAAACAAGACTGTAAGTTAGGATACTGTGGACACAATTCCTCACACAAGTCTTATCAACCAATCGCCTCGTATGAATTTGTTATAGATACAGTATTACTCTTTGGGCAAGAAACTGAATAATTTAACACCAGCCCTTTGAAAATCACTCAGGTCACCAATAGAGTAATGTAAACATGGCTGGAAAATTCCCATTTCAACTCTGGCAACTACTTTGGCTGTAAGCAGATTTAATGAGAAAATCCTATGCCTGTTTTTGTGGGTCCATTCTAAGTTTCCACTGGGAAACAGAACCACCCCTCCTGATGCTGCCTGGTATGCATAATGTGATCCTTAGTTGATAATTATGACATTAAGGAGTGTCTCTTCCTGATCTGGAGTTAGTGCAACAGCAAGAATAGAAGACAGTGAACCTTGATTCCTGTGCCAAACTTTATGGTAAGACATACATGTATTAGCTCATTTAATTCTCACAGTGCTCCCATGTTATTATTTTCCTCATCTTTTTTCAACAACCTATCTAACAGAGAGAGGTACAAATTGCCTATATTTTCTTCTTACAAAAAAATTTTCAACAGAGACAAGGATCAGTAGATCATTTCAAACTTACCACAACAACAGCTTTGGGAGAGAAGGCAAATGTAAGATGACATTGTAAGCCACATTGGTCAGCAAATAAAGGACAGTCACAATGGGATGGATACAGAAATGGCCAGTGGTAGAGTCCAAAGAAGAAAAATGGACATTTTACTGTTTGAACATTTGAAAAAGAACCCAAGAATACAAGCATTGCATCCAAATGGAAGATTTTCTTGTAATGACTACAAGAATGTAGTCAAAGGTAATGACTCTCTTCAGAGATTAGAGCACTTTCTCCAAGGCATCTTTTCTCTCACTTTCTCTCTGATCCATTAAAAAACTGTCATCCTGAAAGAAATAAGCTGATATGGTCTTTGTTTTGAAGAAGTCAATTACATTCATTTTCCTGCAACCATATTTATAGCTTCCCATCAGAGAAAATATCTTTCCTTAAACCTGCTAGGTAACAAAAGAAGAAATTCTGAGCCATTAACACTGTGGCAGGCAGATTTTGTCCCTCTCAGTCTAAACCGAATGTCATGCCTGTGAATATGTTGCATAGGTGGCAAAAGGAAATTAAGGTTACAGATGGAATTCAGGGTACAAATCAGACTTGAAGATGAAGAGGTCGCCTTGTATCATTTGGAGGAGAGGCAGGAGAGGTCGAGATTTACAGAGAGGTTCTACTTGTCCTTGTTGGCTTTGAGAAGTGACGATGAGCCTAGAAGTGAAGGCAGCCCTTGGAAGGTGGGAACAACTCTCCAAGGACAGTAGCATAAAATGGCTCAGACTTAAAATTGCAAGGAGCAGAATTCTGGTAATGGCCTATATGAGCCAGGAAAAGGATTCACTCCTAGAGTCTCTAAAAAGGAATGCAACTCTGCCTACACCTAGATTTTTAGCCCTGTGAGCTCTGTATCTGGGGTCTTACACATAAACATATAATAAAATACATATATACATATATACCTACATGAATAAAATAATAAAATTCACTTTCTGCTATAGTGTGCTATGCCAAATGCGGTGCTACATTTATCAACATGGTCATGTCTTTTAAAAAGTATGTGGAGGGGTGCCTGAATGGCTCAGTCAGTTGAGCATCCAGCTCTTGATTTCGGCTCAGGTCATGACCTCATGGTTGTGAGAGCCCTGCATCAGGGATTCTCTCTTTTCCTCTCTCTCTGCTCCTCTCCTGCCTACATACTATCTCCCTCAAAATAAATAAATAAACATTAAAAAGTATGTTGAGAGAAAACCAGAAACTGCAAATAGATATGTATAATGTAGTTCTTTTTAGGAAATGATGCTACTGTGGATATATACATGTATCATAAGATTTTTTAAGAATGCATGGGAGAAATTCATGTTTACATCAGGAAGTTATTCTTGGAAGAAAAGGGTGGAGGTGATGGCAGGAAGATGGAAAAGTGGAGCTTCAGTTCTATTCATAGTGTTTTGGTTTTTTTTTTTAAAGTCTGAAACAAACATGGCATCTAGAATGTGTGGGACATGGAATGCTTGTACATTTGAGATATTTCATAATTTGAAAGGAAACTAATTTTCTGGGAGGAACTAATATATTTAAAGAATGGCTGATTGGACACTGGACAGGTGGCAGAAGGACAGAGAAGTGGACCTTGTTGTGTTCACTTAGGCGTCTCTTAGGTGAAAGAGTACTCAAGTCTAAGGACTTGATTGTGGTGTTTCTGTTGGGGAAATAACCAGACACACCTTATTCTGTGTTCTTTCGTTTACAATTTATGGTTTCAGCACCTATCTAACTAGTGGAAGGAAATGTATTTTTCAAACAATCATGGAGACCCAATGACAGTTCTATTTCTCATGCTCAGTGAATAAAATGGAATTGTGTTCTGATTTTTATTTATCAATCTTAGAATCTGAGTGAACCACTCTGATGGATGGATTCACACTCAGCTTAATGTCAGGACCCATCTCTGATTTTATAAAACTGAAGGCAGAACCTGAAGTCTGGTAAGGGAATATTAGAACATCTCCAGTTCTCCTGGGAAACAGTCAACTGGTCTTCTCTGGGCTCTCCTCTCAGTTCCGCGTGGGTCTCTTTCTTTCTAATTTCCAGATCATGTTTGGCAAAGATGTTTCAGTTCCTAAGATATAACTGTTTTTAGGAGACATGTACCCTTTGGCTAGTTGCTTTGGTTTTGGTTTTCTGCTTTTATCTCCAATCTGAGCTCTTTAAAGGCAAGAATGCTTCTTTTTCATTTTTTTTCCCCTCTAAGCATTCAAATACATGCTTATTGAAAAATAATTTTGTGAAGGTTTGGCTTACTTTCAGGTATTGGAACTTTGGATGGTGCTAATATGCATGGCTTACAAGTACATTAGTACTAAATAAAACAAATACCGTTATCGGAAGGTTTTTAAAAAGTAGGTATCTTACAAAAATAGTAAGCTCATAAGAAAAGGTATATTCATCACACAATGATGTGAATGTTGACTTTAGACCTGTAAGCACCAATTCTTAATGCTCTACATTTCATTGAATTTTTGGTACTGGTAGGTCCTTCACCTGAGAGCACTCATTTAATGGCTCTGAAAATTGCAAGCTGGCATATTTAGTAATTTTCTCAAGTGGCCCTGTGCTGCTAGAGTTAAATTGGAACCTGACTTGATATTAGAGTACCTTTTCCACAGTCTGTTGTTATGGCATTAAACAAAATTCATACATATCTAAGATTCTGATCTTATCACACAAGACAGGATGTGGTCCTCAAGGACAGGGGCATGCCCTGATCTTTGTTTAGCTAAAGCATAGCATTGTGCCGGGTCCAGAGCCAGCATTTGTCAAACGAGAGGTTTCACAAGTGTCTTCCCTGGGTAACCTTGGGAAAACACTTCATCTACCCTGTTCTCACTTCCTGACCCACAAAATGGAACAAAACCCACCTTATTTATTCCATAGGTTGCTTTTAAATATGTATTTATGTTTACTTCTTATGAAAATTATAGTTTTTCAAAATGATAATTTTATTATGATATAATTACCATTTTGAAAAATACATATTTATATACATTGAAAAATATATATACATTGTTTTATTTGATATATTGATAAGTTAATATTTTAAAGATTTATATATATCAATTATTCATATATTTATATACCTGTAAATAGCTAAATACGAACATATAAAAGTGTATTGTTAAATCTTTTACTGCAAATTTTTATATGAATGAACAAAAGGGTAAAGGATTATAATCAGAACTTGGGTCTTTTTTTTCTTCTGTAAATGACTAAGTTAGGGGTGCCTGGGTGGCTCAGTCGGTTAAGCGTCTGACTTTGGCTCAGGTCATGATCTTGTGGTTTGTGAGTTTGAGCCCTGCATCGGGCTCTGTGCTGACAGCTCAGAGCCTGGAGCCTGCTTCAGATTCTGTGTCTTCCCCTCTCTCTGCCCCTCCCATGCTCATGCTCTGTCTCTCTATGTCTCTCAATAATAAATAAACGTTAAAAAAAATAAAAAAATTTAAAAAAGACTAAGTTATTTTATGCCTGAAATAGTAAAAATTCCTTATCACCCCACACAACTGTTAGTGCTTTTTGACATTCTCTCCAATAATGTTTTCAAAGTTTCCTTACTTTAAAAAAACTATTTCTAAAAAAATTATTTCTAATAACCATTGTTGTTTATTGCTGTGTATTTTGACAGTGTGGCCTGTAAATATTTCTTATCCTTAAACATTTATGGCCTATACTTAATCTTCTTAAAAATATTCTTAATTTTGCCTATCCCAGATTCAGACCCACATAGTCAAAATTATTTTAAAAAACTACTAAAGATATATTTTGTGAATAAACAATATTTGGATTTCCTAAAATGGCCATTAGGTAACACAGGTTGGTTTTGATGATTAAATGAGATAATTATGCTAAAAAGCTATTGAGAACTGAAAAGCTGGATACGTTTATTGTTCTTATGGTTGGAGCATTTCATGGTGGCTACACCTGAAACTCAGAAACATAACTTGGAGCCTCCTCAACAGTCTAGCTTCATCTCTGAGAACTATATTGTAGGTTAATATTCATGTAATATAGTAGTTCATATTCATTTAACTATTTCATGGGTATTGTTTGATTGCTTATTTAACCACATATGCCCAGCTTTTGGTCTTACCTTTAAAAACAAAATAGCCATTCATCAATATAATTAAGATGGGCATCAAGGTCTTCATGTACATGAAGATATCCTTCACTCTGCTCTCCTACTTCACATTCATCTAGTTAATAAATGTTATAGATCCTATACAAAGAATGAGTATAATGAGTGAAATACAATATTGTGCTGCTTACATGTGAGGCATGGGCCCTCAGAGGAATCAGTGGTCAGGAAGCGGTCAGGATAAAAGTCCATTGATTAAAAAAACAAAAATCCTACACTTTCTATTTACACAGTAGTTTTAAAACTACTTTTAGTTTTCCTATCCTTCTACAACCTATGATGAAAGTGCCTTGCTGAGTTTGGAAAATGATCCTAAAGTAGAACTTGGTCTCAAAGCCTCCCTGTATTTCACCAGGCTTCTCTTCTGTGTATGTGGGGAAAGTGGAGTGCACCTGTTGTACCCCTTAGGGAGCACATTCTCACAGAATACCTCTCTTGTCTGCTTGTCCTCATCTATTTGCCTGGCTGTTTTCTACAGATAGAATACTGTACATGCTCTTATATTTCTCTTTGCCAAGATCCAATTTTTCAAAGTCTGTCTTGATAGTCACCTTCTTTAAGAAACTTCTTCTGACCCCCAATGCAAATGTGAGCTCCCTCACTTGTGAAATATTATAGCACTTGTTCATGCTTTTCTGATGGAACGTCATTTTTGCTTATGCTCTTCTTTATATGTGTCTTATGCTCTCAAAAGAATACATGCTAATGGTGGAAGACCTTATTTCTATGTCCCCACAGTTTCTAATGTGTAGAAGGTTCATAACTGAGTATAGAATGGAACAGCATTAAACTATCAGTCCAGGTTCATGAATTGTTAGTGGGTAATGAACCTGGAGTTATCAGTTATTTTTCATAAAATTTGTAAGTAAAATCAACATGAAATAAATGAATGTAACTTTCAGGGAGATGAAGGCCCTGAGTTAAAAAACTTAGTATTATCAGAAATACAGATGATTGTTTTCCATAAATAGACCAGCCTTCAGCTAAATCTGAAATATTAGGTTGACAGGGCTTTAAAATAGCCTACGAAGTCTCCCTGATTAGAGTAAGATTCTCTAAGTCTGAAGGGAAAAGTAATATACTCACATATGCAGGCAGTCATGATCCATTTTCCTTTCTTATATGGGGCCTCACAATTTGTCCAAATTGGTGTGATGATAAATTTCATAAATATGATTGCCTTAATGGCCTGTCTATGATATTGGCTCAATGAGTAAAGATGACTAAAGTCAGATGAAGACAGTAAATCCACAAAATGCTTCCAAGATGTATGCATAGCTTGTCCTTGACTACTGGATGGAGTCCCAAACAGTAAAAAAAAAAAAAAAGCAGTAATAGCTCAAACATTCAGGAAAAGCCTAAGAACCTCTGTGGGTGATATAATATGCCTGAGCCTCATATGTCCCACTGTGAGACAGATGTCATTCAGTACGTTGATATTATGCTTACTTTGGACTTTTTCTTCTTGGTTCTTGCCTTGCTTGTCTCCTGCTGGTTCTCCGTTACTGGGTGTGACATGTTTACCACAGCACAAAGAAAAATGACCAGCCATTTTGTGCTGGAACATTCCTGTGGGTTAACGAGAAGAAAAAAAAGATGCTATTCATGAGGTGGTACAAGAGAAAGACAAAAACAACTTTAGGCTCAAACTAGAAATAACGTAAAGAATGGTTGAAGGATACCCAGGAGAAAGTTCTGAAATGCTGTCACTGAGTGAATACACTATGAGTCAAGTTTCAGCATGATCCACCCATTCATTTATTCATTTCCATAAGCAGTTGAACTCAGGAGACATAGGTTCTAGGAACACAAATAACAAAGCACAGTCCTTGCCCTCAGGGCTCTCTGTCTGCTGCAAAAAGTCAGAACACAATGAAAAAATCACTTGGGCTGCAATGAGCTCATGAAGGAAGCAGCAACTACCCTGTCTGGGATTATGCGAGTGTCCTTAGGGGTGGGAATGATGACTCTTAGTTTCTGGGGTGCATGAGAGGAAGAGTAAGTGGTATTCCAGGTAGAGTTCACAGTATGTGCAAGGCAATAACAACAACAACAACAAAAACAACAACCACCCAAGTAGTCTAGTGTAGCTGAAGTTTAGGACATAGAGAGGGTGATGGTAGAAGCAGAGCCTAAAAACTACATAGCTGCTAACTTAAAAGGTTTCTTGCCACCAGGAAATTGGCCTCTCTCCTGTGGATGTTTGGGGGACCTTTGAAGATTAAACAGATATGGCATGATACACTTCAGAAAGGTGAAGTCTGGCATTGAATGACTGGGGATTTCTCTACAGTAATCTTAAAAATGTATTAAAATTCCGTCAGTTCGATTTTGAAATCTGGCCATTTCTATTCACTGTAGTCAAGGCATCATCTATGGAACAGTCTCTTAAATGGCTCTCCCTGCTCTAACCCCCCTCCAGTCATCTTTAGTAATCTTCAAACATATAAACCAAAAGACGTCATGTCATTTCTCTGCTCGAATTTCTCCAGTGGCCTCCATCACACATATCACGACGTCCAAACTCTTCCCCAAAGTCCTGTGTGACTCTGGCCTCTGTCTACTATTGTGGCTTCAGTTCATGGCTCCCTTGTCCTCAGTCACCACCTCCAGTAATGCTGGCCTCACTTCTCCTCCTGTTCACTAGGGGAAATTTCTCAGAGCTCTGTTTTCTACCATAATGAACTTCCTAGGTTAGTAGCGGAATGGGAAGTGGGACAGTTTTCAAGAATAAAAAATTTCTGGGTTACTATTTTGGAGATCATAGTTTGAAATTTTTCTAGATTTTTCTTTTGTCTACTTTTTAAATTAATTTTTAAATGTTTTCTTTTTCTTTTTCTTTTTTTTTTTAGAGAGTGTGTGTGAGCAGAGGAATGTCAGAGAGAGAGGGAGACACAGAATCTGTAACAGGCTCCAGGCTATGAGCTGTCAGCACAGAGCCGGATGCGCGGCTCGAACCCACGAACCGTGAGATCATGACCGGAGCTGAAGTCAGACGCTTAACTGACTGAGCCACCCAGGCGCCCCTAAATGTTTTATTTCTGAGAGAGAGAGACAGCGTGAGCAGGGGAGGGTCAGAGAGAGAGGGAGACACAGAATCCGAAACAGGCTCCAGGCTCTGAGCTAGTTGTCAGCACAGAGCCCGACGCAGGGCTGGGACCCATGAACCATGAGACCATGACCTGAGCTGAAGTTGTATGCTCAACTGACTGAGCCACCCAGGAGCCCCTCTTTTGTCTATTTCATAGCAACTTCTATTTTTAAAGGTATACACACTCAAATCTCTCTAAGGGTATTATTTATACTTATTTTAAGGTTGTCTTCTCTTTAGACTTTTTCTCAGTTATTTTCTTCAACTGTTGAATTCGGGGATTCTTTATACAGCTGGTCTACATAAATCATGAGATTTTGGTGGGCACAGTGTCTTGCACCTAGATTTCATAAGCAGAGCCTGAGAAATATCATATTGTTTCTATGTAAGGACAGGAGACAAGTTCCTTTTTAATATTTTGATGTACTCATTCCCCAAGACCCCAAAAGTGTGCTTACATAGAAACACACATTTTAGATGAAAAATGTGTGTTTCAATGTAGATGAAAAATAAGCCAATGCTTTAAAAAAAAGATATTATTTTGGTTAAACATATAGATTACATAGACTTTTATTATAATGTGTAACACTTTAAGAATATTTCCATTATATTCATTAGTGAATAGATGCATAGTTGTACGTAAATAGTGATGATTAGTTGAGCTTTGTCAAGGGAGGAAGCCTGTAACATTTTGTACTCTTTCTTGGCCCAGTACCATTCAACATTTTAATTAGCAATTTGGAGGAAATTACAAACAGCAACTTTGTCAAATTTCTGGATGACAAGCTGAAAGATTCCAGATTTAGGAATCAAAACTATACTGAGTGGCTACAATTAGGAATGAATTTAGAAAAATTAGGAGGGATAGATAAGCCCAAAACCCAACTCAATTTTGAGTATGGAAAAGGAAAAATAAGGCAAAACAGCATAGTTACAAAAGACAGGATTTTTAGCTCATAGTTAAATATCAACTCAGCATCATATGACTGTTAAAAATGGGCTTTTAATATTTTACAAGGGAGGAGATATCCCAACTGTGCTGGTAAGACCTAAATGGATTAGAAGTATCAGATGAAGTTGTGGGTACCATATTAAAAAAAAAATACAGATCATACCTCTTAAATAACCATTGAAAGAAGAAGGAATTATTTTAAAGTACAAACAAAGTTATCAGGAACAGAAGAGTTACCTGGAACTATTATAAAGGGTTGCCATGTGGGTGAGGGAATAGATATTCTACATATACTATCTCAGTGTTTGGAACTAGGGCCAATAGGTATATACAATAGGGAAATAGATTTTTAAATCAATGTACAAAAGAACTGACATGACTGGAGATGAAGCACATTGCCTGAATAGGTAAAAATTTCCCCCATCATCAATACAAGCTTTTGATCATGAGATACTTATCTAATGTCTTTATATGAGGAATTTGAGGCATAACCATGCATAATTATTCCCTTCAACCTAGAGATTCATTAATTCTATGACATCAAATTTTAAAAGATTAAGAGTGAAATTGGCAACAAGAGTAAAGGCAGCATACTTTTCCAGGAAAAGGATGAGAAGGGATAGACAAATCAAGTAGAGGAATTTTGTTTCTAAAAGAAATCTGGGTGTGTGACTTTGGAAAAACAGAACAAAACAAAAAAGCCAACCAACCAACCAAAAAAAGTCCAGGGAAGATGGGGAGGGAAAGCAGGAGGTTGTTTGGAAACGGGGCTTGAGAGAGGGGAGTTGAGATTATAGAGAAGAAATACATTTCTGAAACCAGTGAGATGCTTTGAGGATGGGTAAACATGAAAGATTACGGATTCTCCTGTTCTCTCAACTGGTCATAATTTTTCATCATTAGGAAACTAACGTGGGGTGTGTGGGGTGGGGGAAGGTGGGTGGACAGAGGATTACCGACAGGTGGGAGACAAAGACCAGCTGCCACTGCTGACTACTGCCGCTGCCACGCCCCAGTCCTTCACAGTGATGCCCATTTCTCTAGTATCACTTTCAGAGCATTCAGTCTTGCTTCTTGTCTTGCCCCACGTCAGCTCTGCTCTCCCGCTGTCAGAAGTGTCTGTCTTCTTCTAAAGTACTTCTTTAAAGAGCCGAGTGATAGATTCAATCAACTGATCTGATTATCATGTTTAAGTGGTCTTTCCAACATGCAAAACATGTCTAATGTTGTTTTGGGAATTCAAGTGGATGCAAAAAAAAAAAAGTTAAATTTCCTAATTATACCTCAGTTCTGAGACTATACCTCCTCAAGACAAATGTGGCAAACAGGCATAAGGAAAACAGATCTGTGGACTAAAGGGAAATTATTTTGTGCATAGTTCTATTGTGTTTCCTCAAAACAAAGGGTCTTGAACTTTAGCACACACATAATGGTCTGGATGGTTTATTAACATAGATTTCTGAACCTTATCGCTTCTCGGCCTTTTGGCTAAGGTCAAGTGTAACACAGATTTCTGAACCTTATTACCTGAGATTGATTCAGGTCTGAGATAAGGGTCATGAATTTGCTTTCTCACAAGTTCCAGGTGATGCTAATGCAGCTGTTCTGTGGACTACACTTGTGGGTGACTGTTTTAAAATACACTACAAAGAATGTCACTTTCAGATTATCTAATACTATCTAGTCAAAAAACAGATAATTATAGATTATTAGGTCCCTTCCTTAAGTGACTGAATCTTACTGTCATCCTTATACTATTTCAATGATAGCTGGTACACTCACATTCTGCCTATAATTCAGTACTTTAGATTATCTTTTTTATTGGAATAAAATGAAACTTTTTATATTTTAAATGCAAAATTAGTACCACTTGTGATATATGGATCATTTTCAAATAAAATACAATTAACAAAACTGTAAAATTCTTGCTAAATATTGTTTCTGAAGTTCTGAGCCTAAAGCCTATTCTTTTTTTTAATAAGGGGGATTAGAACATGACAGTACAGAGCAAATCAGAGAACTCTAGATGCTGGCGAGGATGTGGAGAAACGGGCACCCTCCTGCACTGTTGGTGGGAATGGAAACTGGTACAGCCCCTCTGGAAAACAGTGTGGAGGTTCCTCAGGAAACTAACAATAGAACTCCCTTATGACCCAGCAATAGCACTGCTAGGAATTTACCCAAGGGATACAGAAATGCTGAGGCATAGGAGCACATGTACCCCAATGTTCATAGCAGCACTCTCCACAATAGCTAAAACATGGAAAGAGCCTAAGTGTCCATCAACAGACGAATGGATCAAGAAGATGTGGTTTATCTATACCATGGAATACTACATGGCAATGAGAAACAATGAAATCTGGCCATGTGTAGCAACATGGATGGACCTTGAGGGTGTTATGCTGAGCGAAATAAGTCAGGCAGAGAAGGACAAATACCATATGTTTGCACGTATAGGAGGATTAGGAGGAACTTGACGGAGGACCAAGGGGGAGAAGAAGGGCGGAAATGGTGGGGGAAAGGGAGAGAGGCAAACCATGAGAGACTCTTGAATGCTGACAAAAACTGAGGACTGATGGATGTGGGGGGGAGGGGGAGATGGGCATGAAGGAGGGCACTTTGGGGATGAGCACTGAGTGTTATGTAGAAACTAATTTGACAATAAACTATTTGTAAAAAAAAAAAAAAAAAAAGAACATGACAGTACAACTGTGTCATTCTCCTTTACTTGATTAGAAGGCTCAAGAACAGAAAATAACTTCCTTACCATATGACTCAAATGTTATTTAGTGCTGTGTCTATGTGCTACCTAAAACAATCCCATTTTCTCAACTTATTTCCCAAACTAAATCCTTATCCTAACATGAGATAGAATAGATAACCCATATACTTCTTAATTGGGTTTCCATCTTTCCCTACGAATTTCCGTATTTCTTAGAGACATAGGAATGAGGCACCACCAGTTAGTGTCACAGCCAAATGAGAGATTAAAATACTTACTTTATAATTTTAATAAAATATTTAATTGCCCCAATACCTTACGGTAATTTAAAAAAATATTTACTTTTTTTTTAACAGAGAAAGAGAGACAGAGGGGGAGAGAGAGAAAGGGGGACAGAGGATCTGAAGTGGGCTCTGCATTGACAGCACAGAGTCTTACGATGGCCTTCTAGTAACTTTTACTCTTATTCTTTTTTATAATACTATGCATCTGATGAAAGTCTGTACTTTTGATTTCATCCTGCATCACACTTTTTGCTGACATCGCTAATAAACATTTTCAGAAGAGAGACTATTCCTTGTAAGTTTTCAGTTAGTGACATAAGCTGTTAACCAATCTTTACTGTTTTGGCTAAATTTGGTGAACAAATTAATAAAATAAAAATGCAGCCTTGATATTATGCAGCAATTAAAATGAGTGAGTTAGATTTACTATGATCTGGAAGGCTACACATGATGTATTATTAAGTGCAAAAATTAGTGCCATATAACGTATTAAAATGACAATATTAAGAGGCGCCTGGGTGGCTTCCGACTTTCGCTTAGGTCATGATCTCACCCCGCGTCGGGCTCTGTGGTGACTGCCAGCTCAGAGCCTGGAGCCTGTTTCAGTCTGTGTCTCCCTCTCTCTCTGACCCTCCCCTGCTCACGCTGTCTCTCTCTCCTAGAAATAAATAAAAATATTTTTAAAAAAATGACAATATTAATGAAAGACCCTTTCCCAGATGAGCATATACTTTACATACGAGTAGGAAGAAGGGTACAGAAGGATAAACATCCTGTTGTTAACTTTGATTACCCTGATTGCTGGTTGTGGTCACAAATGAGGGTGGAAACATATGTTGAAAGATTAATTTTTTTCTTCATATATTTTGTATTTTACCTTTGAAATAATTTTTTAAAGAGAATCTAATGAATAAGATTTAAAAGTGTAATCTGGATTATAAAGTTTAATGAACTTTTTAGAGAGGATTTGAAGCTGGGACTATAGATGAGAAACGCTGTACTATCTCTTATTTAAATATAAAGGTTACATTTCAAAAAGCCAAACTGTATCTTAGACAATAAATAATCCACAAAGAAAGTGAATATGAAAATAGCTTCCATGAGAAATGTATGATACCCTAAGACGTTATTATGTACGAGAATAACATTATATTTTGAAAACTAATTTCAATTAACCAGAGACAAACTGAACTATGTAGCAAAATGCAAACTTTCTACTATATTAATTAAAAAAAAAAAACTGTAATGTCATGGAAGAAGACATATTTATCTGAAGAAGAAACTCCATTAAAGCGTCTAATGTGGATTTTATAAAAACAATATGATAAAGGCAACAGAAAGATAAAATACTCTTATAGAATGACTTTTTTTTTCTTAAAAAAGAGTCACTTATAAGCTTTTATTTTGAAATAAATTTAAAGATTGTGATAGAGAAACCACAAGTATTTCCGGGTAAGGCTGAAGACCCATTTGCTTGTTATCTTTCAACTTTTGTACTATAACTTTGGCAAATTCTTCTCCTTGAATGTCAGAGGTGTCCAGTAACTGTCTGACTTTTGAGGTTCTTGTCGGTTTGGTACTAATGAGTTCATAGTCCTCCTTCATGATCAAGTCCCTGGACAGGAGAGCATCCAGAGACTGGTTAAGGCAAGCTTCTGTCATCTGGCTCACAATGTCTTCCCTTTTACTCTGGATCCACTGTTGGGCTACGCCAGGTTGTAACCGCTCTGCAGAAGAGCAAGGGATAACAAATGAGTTGAGGACAGATATACATACAGCTATCAATAAAATTGGATGAAAAAAGAATAAGGAATAAAACCCAAATTTACTATGATTAGGCTAATATGGAATATAAGTATTTTGGGGGATGCTGTTAATTTTCAGGAAATATTCAGATATTTGGGTTCTCTCTTCTTTTCCCTTCAGTTTCCTTCCCAGAAAAAGCCTTTTTATATGCTACAAATCTATAGGAGCAAACCTTACTCCTTTATAGATACCTATATATCTAAGTCTATCTATATATTTAATATAAAGGATACCTGAATATTTTTAAAGAAACAAAAATAACTCTACTTTTAGTAACATACTAAGTCACACCTCCTCTTGGCACTCCTTCCCTAGACAGATGTTCATGGAATACCATGTGGGCCTATTATTACATGTCAGCACTCATAGCTTCTAGGATTGGAGGGCATTCTTACTTAAGAAGGTATATATTTATCATCTTGAAGAAATGAAGACAAATAAAACTAACTGTATGGCAAATCTACTAAATATATAGGTGTGAGGTAAACAGCATCATTTACAAAGTGTTATACACTTACCTGAATTTCCCTCAGCTGAGAGTGGCGTTATTCCTGCTAAAGAGCATGGGATAGTCCTGTGATCACAACAGGTCACCTTTTGAGCCACAAGAGGTGATTGAGTCGCAAAAATGTGACTATCACAACCGTGATTTACTGGATTGTGATACAGCATAGAAACGTCTTGAGTTTTTCCTACAAAACACAGTATCTTCATTAAGGGTAGAAGAGTCCTTAGGTATTCCTATTAGCTAAAATATCAACATCTGGATCATACAGAGTATAGTATTCAATGTCTTTGCACTTTCACTGTAATTAAAGCTGGTTCATAAATCTAATCCACAAGTAAATACATTTTAGAACAAAAGGGCTTATAAGGAATGTGTTGTTTTTTTTTTTTTTACCATACTTCTGTGTTTGTTTTATATAAATTATAAATCATGGAATTTTACTTCTTACCATCTTCTGTGTTTGTTTTATATAAATTATAAATCATGGAATTTTACTTCTTAATCCCATATTTCTTCTTCTGTGTCTTCTTCCTCTTTCGGCATGTTAAATGTGTCTTCTAAATCTGTTTATGATGTGTGTCTTTCTACACCCTTCTTTGGTAATCCTGTACAATCTCAGGGTGTCAACTGTCACCTCTCTTCCCAAATCTATGTAATTAAATTTTCTGTCTTCACTGAGCCTTAGTCTTAAATTTTCAACAGCCTGCTGGAAATCACCCTCAGATGAGCTGCTAAGCACCTCAAATTAAAAACAAAACACTAAAAACTTAATTATACATCTAACTCTAAAATCCATTTCAACCATTTCTGTTCCAGTCACCAGGCTTGATAACTTGTTCAGTCTGTCTTTTTTTGTCTTTCTTCCCACAAGTGGAGAACTATAAAATCCCTCAGTGTGTCCTTCATAACATTCCTTTCACTGTTTCTTCCTTCTTCTACTGTCTGAGGGCTCATAATCTATCATGTACTGCAGTAAAAGACCAAAAGTCTAACTAATTGGTTTCCCCACTTACTCTCCTTTTCCTTCCAAAACAGGCCACCTATTCTAGCCAGGATGGATCTTCCTAGAGCAAAAGAGTTGTCTATCAAGTCACACCCTTGCTCAAAAATTTGCAGAAGTTGCTTCCTACCCAAGAGAAAAAGCCCAAATAGCTTAGCCTGGTGTTAGAAATTGTGAAGGTATGACTTCATCTTATTGATCTTTTATCTTCATTAATTCATCCTGTTCACCAGCTAAACCCAACTACTCACTTTCTTTGTGTTTTCTTGCTTCTGTGCCTCTATGTTGTTCCTTTTGCCTGGAATGCCCATCTTTATAACTATAGGTCCAACCTTCAGTCAGAAACAATTTCTTCATGGTGTAGTGGAGTGACATGAAAATATTTATCAAAAGACCTGGCTTCCAGTCTTGGGTTTGCCAGCTACTAACTATGTGATCCAGGAAGTCTTGATCTTAAAAATCTGTAAAATGAGGAATAACTCCCTCACAAGGTTGTTGTGAAATACTCTGTAAAAAACTGTTACTTTTCCAGTATATTACCATAGCTCTACATCCATATCACTTTCTATTTCTTTACTATGGTTATTTAGAAATATTACACTTTCCTTAGAAGATAATTTTTTTTAGAGTCTAAGACAATGCCTTCAATATTTTAATGTATTTGTAGAACGTCTCAGTACTATTTTCACATCTTTAGATTCTGACACTTGAAAAAAAAATGAGTTATGACTGCAAATGAAAGACATGTTGCACATAAACCATGACTCCTTACCAATGATTTGATCTTAAAAAAAAAAAAAAGGAAAACTTGCAAGTAATACTGATTGAAAAGTTTACATACTAGGTAAAAAATCATTGTCTTCAGGAGCTGACAGGGACTTTGAGGCTTCCGAAGCACTACTTTTATGGAGCTGAGAGGAGCCACATGATTCCTAGAGTAAACAGAGGATAAATGACTTAGACAGATAGAAAATCATTTTACAAGTCATACAATTTTAATTTCTAAGTAGTTCTTGCTTTTGGCTTATAAAAAAAGAACAAAAACGACTATAACTTTAAAATTACAAAATTAAAGAAACATATATAAAATAAGTTTTACATATTCTTAGAAAAAATTATTTACTTGACATATGAATGAATGCTACTAAAGAAATCTTTCCTTTTAGATAGTCATGCAAATGGCATTTTCCTTTCAGTAATCACTGAAGGTGGTAAGGACAAGGGTAGACATTTGGATAGTTTACATTTGAATAAGAAGGCATAAATATAATGGTAAAACCATAATCAATGATTTGTCTACACACCACACAGGAATACTGCTCATTATGTAAAATAATGACAGGGACAAAAGTTAATGGCAAACAGAGAAGCAAGGACTATGTATGATTCAATGAGATGAACAGTGGTGTGAGAATTAGAAGCACTGGATTTCAAACTGGAGACTGCCATGGGCTACCTGATGAATCCTCAAATCTCCCTGGCTTTAGCTTCCCACATATCAAGGAAGGAATTAAGACTTAGTGATTTTTCGTATTCTTCTCACATTTTGAGTTTATCAACATAATTTTTTTTTTTTTTTTTTTTTTACCTCCTGTGGCTCATGAGTTACAGGTACGCTCAGAGATGACTCCAATTCCTTCTTGTCACATAAGTGAATAGTGCTCAAAGCACTCTGTAACTGGAATGAATGCATCCACGTACTTTAGTTGAAGGCGATTAGGAAACTTTATGAGTAAAACACAATCTACTTAACATAATTTATAGGTTTATACACAATCAATGGACAGTAAAATTACATCATTTGAGGATATAATGTATGACCTAAATGTAGAGACAGTGTAGTACAGGAGTAATAACTTTATAGAGAAACAAACTTTGAATCTTACCTCATATTAATGGGTTACCTTGAGCAAATTTATCTTTAAACATTGACTAATACCTACATGCAGGATCCTTTAAGAGATTGAGATAATGAATATAAAGTGTCTGATACAAACTAAGTACTTAATAAATTTCAATTTATGTATGTGTATGTGTCTATCCATAATTCTTAAGCATTTACTATATTCTAGGCAATGCACTTGTAAGTACAAGTATTATTTTCATTTTATAGATAAGAAAGTGAGGGCTGGAGTAAGTAAAGGATACAGAGGGACCTATTGGAATGGTGGGGGCCATGTAGCCAATCAGGTCTGGTTTAGAATTCCAGGATACCGAACTATTGGATTTTAGGCATGAGACTTAATCTCAGTTTACTTAATCTCAGTTTACTTATCTGTAACTGGAGATAAGAGTACCTACTTTGCAGGAATACTGTATGGAGGATTATGAACAAAATGTCCTAAGATTTTTTAGTTAGCATTCAGTAAATGCTACTAGCTATTACACAGATGATTTATTTATATGCTATACCTCTCTATTAAAGTCATTTAGTGATTTATTCCCATCTCTATAAAGCAATCTTGGATTACCTACCATCACTTGTGAGTGATTTAGAAAACAAACCTATCAGGGTGCCTAAGTGGCTCAGTTGGTTAAGCATCTGACTTCACCTCACGTCATGATCTCACTGCTTCTGGGTTTGAGTCCCTCATTAGGGTCTGTGCTGACAGCTCAGAGCCTGGAGCCTGCTCCAGATTCTGTGTCTCCCTCTCTCTCTGTCCCTCCCTGGCTCGCATTCTCTCTCTCTCAAAAATGAATAAAAAAATATTAAAAACAAAACAAAAACAAACCTATCAGTATGCTTTTTTTTCTCTAAACCAACATAATGCCAACTGCTCTACATAATTTTACAAATTGTGGGTTTTACACCCAGCCCTCCATTATTCATACTTATTACTGTCTTCTCCATTACTCGGGTAAGGAATTTTAGAGGAGAAACCACTATTCATCTGTATATATAATCTATCTACCACAGCACTTTGCACAAAGTAGTCCAATAAAAAGATGTTAAATACATTTTTACCTAGAATATTTAGAGTTATTCCTTGGATCTGTCTCTGTTATATAAGGTTTTTTGGTGCGTTTAAATTTACTGAAACATTTTTGATAATGCAATATCCTTGAATTAGTAACATTATTTTTCATAACTAATCAGTTATGATTATTCAAATGAATTATGAAGTAGTAAATCAATCCCTAGAACAAAATTAAATGGAATATTAAGGAAAAACTCCTTTTGGTTCAGTTTTTACTATTTAAGATATAGGAAAGGCTACTTGTGAAAATATAAACTATGGGACCTGTTTCAAAGAGATGAAAAAAAGTAGGAACCTCATACAAATCACCTTAATTGGTGGTCTTTGTTTTCACAAGTTTCTTGATGAAAAATCTTATTAAATTTGTATTCTACTGTTGGCCCTGTCATTAACTACCTATGTAGGGTATTATGTAACTTTCCTATACCTCAGTTATCTCATCCATATAATAGAGAGGATATTCTTCACCTATCAGTTTCACAGAACTGATACTGAATTAAAAAAAATATTACAAGTCTGAGTAAAAACAGTATAGCTATTTAAAAACATGCAAAAAAAGTAATGCTTTTTAAGTAATTTAGCAATGCTATTCTTAAATGGTATTCAGGTATTTGAAAATGTGTACTTCAACTATTTTATTTAAAAAAACAAAATTTCTTCTAAAATTTAAGTTTTATTATTTTTTTTAGAAAGACAGAGACAGTGTGAGGGGGAAGGGCAGAGAGAGAGGGAAAGAGAGTCCCAAGCAGGCTCCATGCTGCCGGCATAAAGCTGGACGTGGGGCTTGAACTCAGAAACTGTGAGATCCTGACCTGAGCCTAAACCAAGAAGTCAGGCACTTAACTGACCAAGGTTATGTCAAAAGATACAGCAAATGGCAAGAAGCAATCAATATCATGTAGTGATACATAAATTGTAGACGATGCTCATTTACAACTTAAGACTTTGGTTAATAGCTGATTATTTTTATTATTATACCTCAAATGCAATTTAATGAAACTCAGCAAGTGCTCAACTATGCTTACTTTGTCCCTGAAATACTATCTGGTACTTTTTAAATACATTTTGATAAATTTTAAAACATGTTTACTTATTTTTGAGGGAAAGAAGGGGAGACAGAGGGCATCAACACAGAGCCAAATGTGGGGCTCGAACCCATGAACCATGAGATCATGACTTGAAATAAAATCAAGAGTTGGACACTCAACCAACTGAGCCACCCAGATGCCCCTCAAATTTATAATAATAAGAAAACCTTTCAGTAATAGGTCCCTACAATTGTTCTGATCTACAAAAGCCAGAATGAGTAAATAAGACAATTGTTCTATGTAATTTATACCAGTGGTTACTTTGGTTTATGTAACATGGAGTGTTTGAGTGGGAAAACAAAACAAAATATAGCAATAAAAAAAGACATGTTTTGGTCTCAATTATTATTACAATTCTATAGCTTAAGTTGGCAGTAGTCTAAAAAAAAGCCCAAGAACATTAAATAAAGTGAAATGAAAGAACCCAGACTTCTATTACTCTGTGTATATTAAAACATTAGGGAAAGAAATATAGGTTAAAAAAACTCTAGTGATTTAGGGCACTCATTGTATATAACTGGTATTCATTATACATTTAAAATTTATATTTGATATACAGGAGTTCTGGAAATGTCTTTGAAATCTGGATGTGGCCATTTGAATGAAATGGAAAAACTCTTCAGTGACAGAGAAAACAGTATTCCTAGTCTCTGATAAACTCTACCGCCTTAATACTGTAGCCTGTATTTGTGAAAAGTAGATAGATAAAAACTGAATTAAACTAAGCTGAAAATATCCATGAATAATATGTTTATTTAACGTTCAATTTCCATTGTTTCATTTAGCAATTTACCTTTGTTTTCTTTAGTTGAATAACAGCTTCAAGAAAAGTTATCTCTTCAAACGTCCTCAGAATTGGTTCAAGTTCTATTAAACATTCTACATAAGAAAAAATATTGAGTTCAGATTGCTCTAATTATTAAATTGAAAAATATAAATGCTAATAGTTAACTGATAAGACCCTCACTAGGTCAATTTTCCCCCAAACTTATGACATTGAACTCTGTTAAGAGCTTTATTATATGCACATGGATAGAAATATAGATCATGGAATACACGTGAGAGTCTAAAAATAAACCCTTATAGTTATGGTCAATTGCTTTTTGGCAAAGATGCTGAGGCAATTCAATGGGAAAAGGATCATCTTTTCAACGAGTGTTGAAAATACTGATATCCAGCTAGGACAGTTGGATAAATACATGAAAAAAGATAAACTAGTTTAGACTCTTACTTCATGCCATACATAGAATTAACTTAAATTGTATCATGCACTTAAATGTAAACAAGGGAGAAAAATCATCGTGACCTTTGGTTAGGTAAAGAATTTTTAGATAGGACATTAAAAATAGGGTCCATAAAGAATTCTGATAAATGCACTTCAGAAAATCAGAAAATTTTTGCACTTCAAAAAGCTATTAAGAAAAATGAAAAGACAAGCCCTAGACTGGGAGAACATTTTTTGCATATCATGGATCTGCTAAAAGACTTATTATCTAGAATATATAAAGAGCTCTGACAAGAATAAGACAAATAACCCAATTTAAAAATGGGAATATAACATGATGCAACCATTTTGGAAAAACATTTGGGAGTTTTTTAAAAATGAAAGATAAGAACCCAGCAGTTCAACTCATAGGTACCAATCTAAGAGAAATGAAAACATATGTTCACACAAAGACTTGCATATGAACAGCCATAGCAGCATTATTCAGAATAGCCAAGAAACAGAAATAATCATAATTACAACAACAACAACAAATAAACTTGTCCCTGAAGGGAGAGGCCAGGGATCCAGATATAAAATTGAGCATCACTAATGGATGGTATATAAAGACATGGTCTGGACTGGATCCACCTAGGGGAGAGTATAGATAGTAAATGACCCACCCATGTTAGAGCTCTGAAGCATTCCAACAGTTAGAAATTGAGTAGAGGAAGAAACAGAGATTGAGAAAGAGAGGACACTGAGAGTGTAGCTTCTTTTGTCTTGAGGCCACCAGAAAGAACGTTTCAAGGAGGGAATGTCTATTCTGGTGAGAAGCCAAGTAAGAGAAGCAGTATTTTCTAACATTACCATCCTTGGTAACTCCAACAATGGAGATTCAGTGGAGATATGAAAGACTGATGTAAGTTTGTTAAAAACTGAATTAGAAAGCAGAGAAAACAAGCATGGATAATTCCTACAAGGTATCTAGACTTGAATGGGGACAGAAAAGTGAGGTGATTCTGAAGGATGATATGGAGTTAAGATTCTTTTCCTATATAAAGGCAGGAGATAATAATGGAATATATCTGTATGACAGCTGAACGACCCAGCAAACAGGCTGAGATTGGCAATGCAAGAACAGAAACAGAATATAAGGACTAGAAGCTGGAGGGGGCTTCAGACTTGCATCCAGGGCATAAGTGGTATGTTTACATTTGGTGTAAGTTTATGGGTACTTTTTTCCACCAGAAAAGAGATAAGGCAAGAAAGATGGACACAAGTACAACTAAATTTGTGGATCTGGTAGTAGAACTAGGACTACTTGTATGAGGCAGTACTCTCTTATGGTTTCTATTTCTTAGTGCAGTTTGAGAACAGGTGATCTGCTCAAAGGAAAAACAGAGCATGGGATGAAGGAGGTTTAAGAAGGGATGCTGTGGGGGTGCCTAGGGGGCTCAGTCGGTTCAGTGTCCCACTCTTGATTTTGGTTCAGCTCATGATCCCAGGGTCGTGGGATGGAACATTGGGCATAGGGCTCCATGCTGACTGTGGAGCCTGCTTAAGACCTCTCTCTCTCTCTCTCTCTCTCTCCTTCTGCCCCTCTCCACTTGCACATTCTCTCTAAAATTAAAAAAAGTTTAAAAAGAGAGGCTAAGGTATTAACCTTGTCTTCCTTTCCTAAGCTCAGAATCTATCAAGAAAAGTCAAAGAAAAATGATAAATGATGACCAAAGTATCACCTTTATGACCAATAAAGATAAATAGAGAAATTACCTTTAGATCTGTAGCCAATGGGCTTGAAAAGAGTTCACAGCTTTACTCAGCCACAGGCCTCATCTACTTCCACATGGGGGAGCAGAAAATGTATGCATCCTTTAGACAGGCTGACTTCTAAAAGAAGGAAAAAAACTGAGAAGGGACCAGGTAAGCATGCTCAGTTTTTCTCCAAAATTAACAAATAAGTTAAAGTCTGAGGAAGACTACTGAGGGGCACACAGAAGCTAGAAATATTCTTCCTATACTCTCTTTTTTTGGGGATTGAATTGGAATTTCATCTTCACTTTGGAAACATAAAAAAAAAAAGGGACTTAAGTGTCTTCTACAGTAATACAAGATAATCACTGATATAAGACTGCATATCTCAAACTTTTAGTCTCAGGACTCCTCAAAATTATTGAGTGTCCCAAATAGTTTTTGTATATGTGGGTCATATCTATTGATACTTATTAGATTAGAAATTATAACTGAGAAAATTTAAAAAAAATTTTTAATGTTTATTTCTGAGAGAGAGAGAGAGAGAGAGAGAGAGAGATAGTGTGAGCAGGGGAGGGTCAGAGAGAGGGAGGTACAGAATCTGAAGCAGGCTCCAGGCTCTGAGCTAGCTGTCAGCAGAGCCCGACGCAGGGCTCGAACCCACAAACCGTGAGATCATGACTTGACCTGAAGTCCGATGCTTAACTGACTGAGCCACCCAGGCGCCTCATAACTGAGAAAATTTTAAAACATCAGATTATATGAGAAAACATTCCATTATTTGCTGGAGCAGTGAATCTATCATACCTCATTTAGCCTCTGGAAAAATCCACCATATACTCACGAGAAATGAGAATAAAAAGGGAAAACAGTATCTTAGTACTTATTATTTTGAAAACAGCTTTGATGTTGTGAATCCTTGTGAAAGTCTCAGGAACCAACTACTGCAGGGATCCTTGTACCACCCCTTAAGAACAGCTGATCTGGGGCGCCTGGGTGGCTTAGTCGGTTGAGCGTCCGACTTTCGCTTAGGTCATGATCTCGCGGTTCGTGGGTTCGAGCCCCGCATCGGGCCCTGTGCTGACTGCCAGCTCAGAGCCTGGAGCCTGTTTCAGTCTGTGACTCCCTCTCTCTCTGACCCTCCCCTGCTCACGCTGTCTCTCTTTCTCTCCTAGAAATAAATAAAACATTAAAAAAAAAAATTAAAAAAAAAAAAAAAGAACAGCTGATCTATTTGAGAATGGAATTGTAGAGATGTATTTGAGAAACATAATTGTTGAGTAGTGTTTAGTGTCTAGTTCTGGCCATTAATTTAGAGAAACCAATTTACTCCCACTTCTGGCCAAGATGGAGTGATAGCCCCGGTGGGATTTACCATCCTGACTAAAATGACCAAAAAAATAAATAAATAAATAAATAAACCAGACAAAATACATGAAACAGTGGTTTTTAAAACATTAGGTCACGGGCAACAAAGGACATTGATCTCAGAGAGGTGGGAAACAAATAAAGGTGAGCCTGAGGACTGCCTGGGATTACTGTCTAGAGAGAATTTCTAGCTGCAGCATAAAAGAGGAAGTAAGGTAGGATCTCACTTCTCAACTGAGTGGAAATTTAATTGAGGAGATGGGGCTGAGTGTCAGGGTAGACTGAGACAGATAGAGTTCAGAGCACAGTACCAGAGAGGGGAGATGTAATACAGAGGGACAGCTCTGTGATGTGCAGAGGGCTCCTTTAAGTAACTGACAAATGCAGCATAGAGAAATCATTAAGCCAAAAGTCAAAGTCTCCAAAAAACAATAGGGAAAAACTAGGAAGTCTGTAGGAAAGTAAGTATTGCCTAATGGTATGATCTTCAGAGGAGCTAGAATTTTTAGACAATGGAAAAGAAATGAATATTTGGAAGTAGCTCTGGGGACAAGGGAGATACATACCCTCCCACGTAGCTCTGGGAAATAAATAAAATGTGAATCTATTACAAGAAACTTCTGATTTTTTAAATATAGTACTGATGAGCACTGAATACAAACTGTGAATAAAAAATATATTTCATTGCTTTTATAGTTAAAAGATGATTCCCAGTCTGTGGCTTATTTTTCACTTAATCACATCTTTTTTTTTTTAAATTTTTTATTTGTTTGTTTGTTTTTTAATTTATTTCTAGGAGAGAGAGAGACAGCGTGAGCAGGGGAGGGTCAGAGAGAGAAGGAGTCACAGACTCTGAAACAGGCTCCAGGCTCTGAGCTGGTAGTCAGCACAGAGCCCGACGCGGGGCTCGAACCCATGAACCGTGAGATCATGACCTAAGCGAAAGTCGGACGCTTAACTGACTAAGCCACCCAAGCGCCCCAATCACATCTTTTGAAGTACAAAAAATTTTCAAGTTTTTCCAAGTCCAATTATCATTTTTTTCATGAATCTTGTTTTTGATATCATATAAAGAGTTCTTTGCTTAACATAAGGTTGTAACAATTTTCTCCTATGTTTACATTTACATGATGATCCATTCTACCTCTAAAATAAATCTCAATTCTATCTAATTGTTCTATCTAGGATTACCACCTTTATTAGTGAACTAGTTGGGCTAGTTGGTCTCTTTGCTTCCACTCCTGCCCTTCTTTAATTTTCCACATAGCAACAAGAGTGATCTTTCCAAAACTTAAATGAGATCATGTCATTTCCATACAACACACACACTAATGCTGTTCTACTGTACTTGAAGTAGATGTCTAACCTTTTGATGATAGCCAATGGCTTCTCCTTATCTCTCTAATCTCATCTCATAAAATAAAAACAGCAACTGAATTAAAAGAAAATCTTTAAGCTTGTCATCTAACTTGTGTAATTTTTCAAGGAATATTTTAGTCATAGTATAGTCACTATGTTTGTAAAAGGTGAAATGTTTATGAGATCTGAAGAGAAACAAGAGTATAGGCACTGTTTTTGTAATTCCAAATGTCCAAATTAAAACTGTACACTCACTTAGGAAAGATGGCCTTTCATCTGGATTTTGTGCCCATCCACTTTCTATCAGAGAGATCATAAGTGCTCGATGAGGTATATCAAACGGTAAATTTTCTTCATTAGTGTCAGGTCGACGTCCTTGTGACACACTATACATGATCTGCAAAGGATTGGTGACTTCTGTCAAAACAAATATATTTCATTTATTAGAAATATATTTTCTAATAGAGTACATAAATGAGAGAAATTTAAACTCTTGGGAATAATGCATTACCTCCCTTTCTGTTAAAGAAAAATATATATATTTATATATTTATAAATATATAATATATTTATATATAATAATATAATAATATAAACAAATATATTTATCTATCTATCTATCTATCTATCTCTCTATATATATATATACACACACACACACACACACAAATATATATTCCAGCCATTGATAGATTTGTCTGCCTCCTGTTGTGGAGTCTATAGCCTCACCTCACCTTATTAATTTTAAGCTTGGTCATGCATCTGATTTGGCCAATGGGATGTGAATACAGTGCAGCTCAAGTAGAACTCAGTGAAACCTAGCATAGCCATGGATGGCCACTCACATCTAATGTGAATGAGAAATACAGGTTTATTTTGTAAGCTACTGAGATTCTGAGGTTGTTACACAGCAAGCTGACACATACAAACCTCAAAATAAAGAAATGGACAATGCTATCAGAAACTTCAAAATTATTCTTCAATGATTGTTGGTTATTACAGAAGAAGCACAAATTAAATTTTCAAACAAAGAGTTTTAGAGCTGGATGAATCTTAAAACTAAATATTCAAAGTTTTCATTTTGCAAATGGAAAAAAAAGAGGACTCATGAGATTTAGTGACGTGATGACAGAGCTCATTACTGTCAGAACAAGAATTATAATCTACATTTTCCTGACCCTTAATCTGGTACAGTTTCCAAGATATAGTGGATTCAGAATTGATAAATTATTATGTTTTGATAGTATGTTTTCCACAAAATGAATGGTAGGCAGATTCAAAATAAGATGGGCTTTATTTAGATAGTTCTGAATGTGGCCTAGTGACATGATGTCATCTAGAATAAGGAAGTGAGGGGCACCTGGGTGTCTCAGTCTATTAAGCCTCTGACTTCAGCTCAGATGATGATCTTGCAGTTTGTAAATTCAAGCCCCGTGTTGGGCTCTGTGCTAACAGCTCAGACCCTGGAGCCTGCTTCGAGTTCTGTGTCTTCCTCTCTCTGCCCCTTCCCCACTCACACTGTCTCTCAAAAATAAACAAACATTAAAAAAATTATTTCAAAGACTTAAAAAAACTACACTTACCTTCAAAAGGCTGTTTTCTGGATAAGACTTCCCATGTAATAATCGCATAGCTGTTTAAAAAAAATATACATACAGTACATTACAAAATTTTTTAAATGTTTTATTTATTTTTGAGAGAGAGAGAGAGAGAGAGAGAGAGAATGTGAGCAAGGGAGGATCAGAGAGAGAAGGAGACACAGTATCCAAAGCAGGCTCCAGGCTCTGAGCTGTCAGCACAGAGCCTGACGCGGGGCTCGAACCCAAGAACCGCGAGATCATGACCTAAGCGAAAGTCGGACGCTTAACCGACTAAGCCACCCAGGCGCCCCTAAAATAGCACTGATTTTAAAAGCCGACTGTGGAGATATCATTTTTGAAGTGACAAGGCAGTGAAATGCTTTATAAAGAATCACCATACACAACCAAGATGATGTTTATATATAGTTTTGTTTTGAAAGGAAATTAATCCAATTTAAAAAATTAGCAAATAACTCTAATAAAAATTTGAAGTTATAGGCAAGGATAATTTGTTGTGGATGATTCTTTAATGACCTCTAATTACATGAATCTATTATTCACACAAAATAAACAGCAGTAAAAAAGATGGTCTCATGTAGTCCTATTCTATTGACATTTTTTGGTCTAAATACTATCTTTTTTGGTAGTGTTAAGTGTTGACCACACTGTTTCCCTCCCTCTTCCATCAATGTCATATATGATTTAAAAAAAACCCTTTGAGTACTATCTTATAAGTTGATAGGACAATAAAATATGCTTTAGATTTTTTTCAAGGATGTAAAAGTAGCCTAAAGCAAGGAATCTTTTATTTGAAAAATATTAATCACTGTGGTCTCTATTTTTACCACACTTATGAGAGAAGAATAAAAATCACATTTTAAATGTAGCTTCAAAATTCTGATTAATCTTATTTTTAAACAAGGTTAACTCTGAGCAAAAGTAGGAAATTATACCTATATATATCATGCTTGACACTGGCCCTTGATTTTTGTCCAGGTTCATAGTTCTCAGGTGGCATATAGATAATTGTCCCTCCTTCTGGTGAAGATTTACTGCTTCGTGATTGTGAGAGGGACATCATACGCCATTTTGATAAACCAAAATCTGCAATCTGTAAGGGAAAAGAGTAAATAATTGAATTAAAATTTTTTTTCTTTAAAAAAAAAAACAAGAATTGACTCTCTTTGTTTATACTCATTGTATTTAGATATGAGACCTGTGGAAATGTTCTAAATTAATATTTTTTCCTATATATTCTGTCAGTTCCTTTACTAATTAAATTCTAGAGTGCTGAACCTAATAACTCTAGAAGCAACAGACACTGATTTGAAGTTCAGCATAGTATCACAGATTTTAAAGTGGAGAATGAGTTTTGAAAAATTAAGCAGGAGTATTTTGTGCCTTAAATTCTGAATGAGCATATACACCAAACATTACTTTTTGAGACAAGTAGTTTTATAGCATGTGCTTTCAAAATTCACCTACACCCCACAAAACTCCTAAACTATTAATATCTAATATGATTGCCGCTGGGTATTGTTTGGAACTCAGGTTCATATGTTCTTATTTATAATGCCCTAAAAACAGTAAGCTTAAATTGTGAAGTAAAATTTCGATATAGTATAGGTCATTATTATGAATTATGCCTACTGCTAAAAGAATCACAACTGTTGGCAACAGTCTACTTAGCATAGAAACCATATTTATGTCCATGACAAGGACTGCCTGAAGAATTATCAGTGACATTCTGTGCTTTTGATATTCCTTTACAGTTTTGCTTCACTTGTAAATTTTGTGCAGATGTTAACCTTATAACTCTCTATTTCAAAAAATAACTTCCTTATTTTTTAAAACCGGAAGACAAAATATAAGAACAGAAACAGTATTTAATGGACAAAAGGGAGTAGGATTTTTAAAAATAAATGTTTCGTTTGAATTACTTAAACCTTCACACTACATAATTTAGGATCTACAGAGGGAAATGAGCTCTATCCAGCACATCATTTGTGTTTCAATTAACTCTTAAATTTTTACTTGTTTTAATAGAAGAAACAATTTGTTTAGTGTTTAGATAAATTAGATATTAAAAAAATATATGGCCCCACACTAAAAATGGAGGGGGCAGACTATATGAATTTTTCCATACATTATTAAAGTAAAAGGGTAAGTCTAAGAAAAAAAAAATGGAAAAGACCAAGAGAAAATATGGTGCCAATATGTGACGAGCTAAGTTGGATTGGTTGTGAAAGTCAATATACCACGTGGCTAAGAACATGGGTTCTGGAGCCTAGATCAGATTTATATTCCAATTCTACCAGTTAATTAACTATGTGTGAACTTTCAGATTACCCATCTGCACACATGTGCAGTGCGGATAACAACACTATCTATATCACAGGGTTGTTTTGAGAAAATTAAATGCCTTATTCTAAGCAAAGCCCTCAGAACAATATCTGGCACATAATAAGGAATCCATATGTGTTAATATTATTAGTGTTTTGTGTACAAAACACTCTTATTCAATATAATCTCTCTTCAATATAATCTGCTCTTTCCACCTACTTTCTAAAAGCAAAGACAGCACTCCAGTTGAACATTTGCTAGAGTAATAAGCATTACTATAAGTAGAATTTATTTTAGTGTCACAAGTGAAAAATGCTAAAAAAAAAAAAATCTGAGATGTGGTCTCACATTATACCTGAGCCATAATTTGCAAACTCTTGGGCTAAATGTTGCTTTGAACATAGTATTAGAGAAAATGTATTCCTGAGTTTGCCTCCTTATGTGCTTTCTCACCTAAGATCTTCATCTTTCTGTTTTTATTTATTTCTAGCAGAGAGAGAGACAGTGTGAGCAGGGGAGGGTCAGAGAGAGAGGGAGTCAAAGACTGAAACAGGCTCCAGGCTCTGAGCTGGCAGTCAGCACAGAGCCCGACGCGGGGCTCGAACCCACAAACCGCGAGATCATGACCTAAGCGAAAGTCGGACGCTTAACCGACTAAGCCACCCAGGCGCCCCATCATCTTTCTGTTTTTAAACTGACCTAAAAACCTAAACCAGAACTCCTTCTCTGAGCTTAGTTTGGTTTTCATGTGGAGCCGTACCTCTCCTCTTTCTCTATTACAAACAATACCATTACAAAAGGCATGATGCAATAAATCTGGATCTTCAACAGGAAAAAAGTGAATAATGTGAGGGAAAGAATAAAAGGTCCATGATTTCTTGAAGGTCTTAATAAATCAATCATTCAGCCATGAAGACAGAAGATAAGAACTTCCCCATTCTATGCAAGATGTTAACATGCATTTCAAAGCTAAAGGCTTTCTTTTTAATTAAGAAGATGATTTTAAAATGTAGAGGAAATTAAAACACACTACTCATAAAAATCACCCACAATCCTACCACCCTACTAGAATAGCTACTTTCATTTACATATACTACCCATATCTATAAAACTATAAAGTCAGCAGCAGCAAAACATTTTGAAGATTACTCCTGAAGTATTCCATTTTCTATATAGGACTGACAGAATAGCAGAGAAAGCAAGTATGGTACATCTAAATATTTTCATTTCAAAGAGGCCTAGCCATTTCACTGGTTCATTTGTATCTAAGGTGCACTAACGAACACCTGACAGACAGATAACCAAACTTAATGTATTCTTTTTAAAGCAGAAAAGTCTCAGTTGATCAAAATTACTTTCAGATATCATGTTTCTAGTCAGCGAAAAAACTTACTTCAGAAAATGCTAGCAAGGTGTAAATTCCCATTTAATTTTATTAAGTATTTTTAAAGATATTTTGTACTTCATTTAAAGGCTTTTCCAAGATGATAGGTAGGTTAAATAACTTACTTTTTCATGAGTCAGTGATGAACTTTGACTTTTTTTTATTTTAGAGAGAGAGGGAGAGAGCGAGTGAGCAGGGGAGGGGGCACAGAGAGGGAGAGAGACAGAATATCAAGCAGGCTCCATGCTCAGCATGAAGCTCCATGTGGGACTTGATCCCACAACCCTGGGATCATGACCTGAGCCAAAACCAAGGGTGGGATGCTCAACCAAATGACTCACCCAGGTGCCCCTGAACTTTGACATTTATAACGTAAAAAATAGAGACACATAGGATATATGTTAAAGAATGCTAATAATTTATAAGAATTATATTAGAAAGGTCACAGCTCTCTATGTACTAAAATGAATAAAAATTACAAAACTAAACAAAGTCAAACTACTTTAAATTCTATTCATATCAAATAAAGACCAAGGAAGGATACTGTATTGATCAGTGAAAAGAAGAAAGTAGAAATCATCACCTATTACTTTGCTTCTGTTGTCTCTTTAGTTTCCAGACTGAGATGAAGAAACACAAGTCCACGGATGTTTAAAAGTTCAAGAAGTGCAAATCTCAGGTTATTTTATGTATCTTTCAGGTTATTGAGAATAGTAAAACTTTGGTTTGTAAGCATAATTTGTTCTGGAAACATGCTTATAATCCAAAGCACTTGTATACCAAAGCGAATTTCAAGAACCATTGCCTCAGTTGTGATCATGTGACATTCAGTGTCATGTATTACTTGTATTGCAAGACATTGTTTGTTTACCAAGTTAAAATTTATTAGAAATGTATGCTCATCTTGTGGTACACTCGCAGAACAAGTTACCTGCAATCCAAGATTTTACTATACTTGCAAATACCTCCATGATGCTATTAGTGTTCTTTTTAGGGCAGAACAAAGAGATAGTATAGGATATGAGAAAAGTAAATGTCATTCTGACTTTTGAAAAGGAAAAAATGTATTGATTTTGCAAATCTACATACTGGTAGAGGCTATGCTTACTCCTTGCTCAAAATATTTAGAAAATTTAATAACAGGGATATATTATGAGCAATTAGTGGAAGACTCAGCAAGAAGTCATGAAAAACAAATTATATTGACTAGTGGTCAATTTCAAATCTCATGTGATATATTCCAGTGCTTGGCACAATGCCTGCCTTACTACCATTGCTCCATAAATATTTACTGAATAAGAGAATGACCCATTTCTTTTATTTTTTTATTAATTTTTTAAAATGTTTATTTATTTTTGAGAGAGAGAGAGAGAGAGAGAGAGACAGAGCACGAGTAGGAGGGGCAAAGGGGAGAGAGAGACACAGAATCTGAAGGAGGCTCCAGGCTCTGAGCTGTCAGCACTAAGCCCGATGCGCGGCTTGAACTCATGAAACGTAAGATCATGACCTGAGCTGAAGTTGGATGCTTAACTGGCTGAGCCGCCCAGGTGACCCTCATTTCGTTTTTTGACAGTAGTGTGACTGTCAAAGAATAGATGTTAAAACCGTTGATTATAAAACATTTTGTTATTTCAAAGTAACATACTTGACTATTAAGTTATCAGGCCTGTCTGGTATATAGAGAAGATCTGGAATTCATTCATTTGTTTATTCAACAAATACGTGGTAAAGTCTTCAATGTGATGTACTGAGCAGGTGGCAGTTAATAAAAGAGACTAAATTCAGTACTCATGGAGTTTCTATTCTAATTAGGGGAGATAGTTAATAAACATGTTAATAAAAATATTATGACAGATGATGAAAATAATATGAAGAAGCATAAATCAAGGTACAAAGAGAGGAATTGGATGCATTATCAGGGAAAGCCACTCTGAAGAAGATGAGGGAATAAGCCAGGAGGATACCTGGGAAAGTAGTCAATTTATGGACTCTGATAATATTCTTAAGGACAAAATGAAGAAACATGGGCTATATAACAGCTTTCTTAGAAGTATTCCAAATAAAAGTAATGATGATTCTCCAAAAGTGCTAATTAAAGATTATAGTGACCTAGAGGGTGATTCCTAGCAGCATATTGTACAGCTCTGATCTGAGTTCTGTACTGGTTAATATTTAATCATGACTTAAAGATACAAAAACTGGCTAATTAAATCTGAGGATGACACAAAGCTGGGAAACACAGTTAAAATCCTTGGACTACAAAAATAACACTGAAATAGATCTTAAGAGGCTGAAGTAACCACTCAAATCTAACAATATAAAATTTGATGATGTTCAAGAAGTATTCTGCAAAGTATGGGATAAAGAGATGTGGCTTAAGGAACAACACCTGAAAAAAAGAATCTCTCAGGGCTTGTTGTTGATGCTAAGCCCAATTTAAATGTTTTGATATGACCACACCCAAACACCTGATGAATCAGTAAGTATTAAGTATTTAGGGACCTGGGAAATGGCACTTCCATCTAAGTGTACATTCACCAGGTCACATCAGGGGAATTTTATTTGTGAGGATAAAAATTTGAGAGTTAAGCACAGAATTATCTGGTTACACCTGTGCTTAAACCCATGTAATAAGGAAATTGGTTGAAAGAACTAAGGAAGGGAGAAGAACAAAACAGAAGTGTATGTGAGGGGAATGGGGATTATAGCCTTCCTCAAAAACTGAAAGGGCTGTCATGTGAAAGTAGAATTGGACTTACTCAGGTGATTACAAACAGTAAAACTAGGACCAATGGATGGAAACAAAGGGAAGGTGTTTTGAATGATCATATAAGAAAATGTCACAGTCATTTAAGTATGGATATTAAGACTCCCTGTCACAGGATATTTGTCTTGGCAGGGAACTATCGTAATGAGGGTTCAGGGGACTAGATGACCATTAAGGCACCACCATCACCTGCATAGTTTTATACCTGATGTAACAGATTAGTTTCTTTTTTTTAACTAATACTGAGGCAGCAGCTTGCTTCTGTTTCCTTTCCCCTCCCATTTTATTCTAGGGAGAGGAAGTGCCTTTAACAGAAGTTTAGTTTTTCATTTAACTTTTCCCACACTTTTTGTATTAATTTTCCCATTGTTCCAACTTCCCTGTTACATTTTTCTTTGAACATTTTTGATATTTACAATAATCAATTATATATTATTATAAGAGGTGTAGCAAAATAAAATAAAAAGAGAGTTAAATTTAGTATGAGTTACTTAGTAACTACTTTATAATTTGCTGTCATCCATTAGATGTAAACTATGAAATCACTACATCTGGTGCCTTGCACCTAAATCCTATGCTTTATACAAAAATTAATTAAAAGTAGGTCCTACATTTAAATATAAAGCATAAAAGTCTAAAAATTTTAGAAGATAACATAGGAGAAATCTTCAATATCTATGGTTTGATGAAGGCTGCTTAGATATGACAGAAAAGCATTGTCATAAAGGGGAAAAACTGATAAACTGGACTTCATCAAAATTAAAACTTTTCCTTTGAGAAAGACTCTGTTAAAAGGATGAGAAGAACAACCAACTGGGAGAAAATATTTGCAAACTACATATCTGACAAAGGACTCCTCTCTAAAAAAATCTAAAGAACTCTCAAAACCCAAGAATAAAAAGCCAAAAAATTCAAATAGAAAATGGGCTTAAGACATGAAGAGACATTTCACTGAAAAGGATATATAGATAGCAAATAAGTAAATGAGAAAGTGTTCAATATTACTAACCATCAGGAAAATGCAAACAAAAACTAGGATAAGTTATCACTCTATACCTATTACAATGCTAAAATTAAAAAAAACTGTGACAATACCAAATGCTGGTGAGAATGTGGAAACGCTAGTTCAATCATACATTGCTGGGTAGAATGTATGGCCCTTCTGGAAAACGGTTTGGTAGTTTCCTAAAAAATAAACACCTCCCTCTCCCCCCACAAGCAGGTACACTCTTGGGCATTTATCTAGAAGAATGAAGATTTATGTTCATTCAAAAAGTTGCACAGGAATTGTTCACAGGAGTTTTCTTGTAATTGTCAACAACTGGAAACAATACAAATGTCATTCAATAGGTAACAATTCAACAGGTAAATGGTTGAACACCTTTGGTATACCCATACCATGAAATACCATTCCCCAATAAAAAAGAACAAATTATTGATATAAGCAACAACTTGGATGGATCTCAAAGGTGTTATGCTAAATAAACAAAGCCAATCTCAAAGTACCACATACTGCAGGATTCCATTTATACAGCATTCTTGAAATGACAAAATCCTAGAGATGGAAAACAGATTAGTGGTTGTCAGTAGTTAGGGGTAGTGGAGCGGAGTGAGTGTGACTATAAAGGGGTAGCAGGAGTGATAGCTTTGTGGGGATAGAACAGTACTGTATCTTGATTGTTAGGGTGGTCACACATGTGATAAAGCGACACAGAACTACACACATGAATCTGTAAGAACTTCAAAATCAAAAGAAAACAAAGGTTTATGTGACAATCTGAATTAAGGACATAATGACTGTGTTTTGGGCCATAATTCTATCTATCTCTGGCATCTAGGAATAGCTAAGCCACTGCAACAGGAGGAAGCGGCCCTGAAGAAAAGAATTGTAGGCTATGGAAAAGTGAGAGATGTTAAATCGGCTAGGTAGGAGGAAAACAACCCTAAAATGTCTTTAAAACTATTAAATTCAAGGATGCAGATAAACTTTTTCCCGAATTACCTTAACATGAAATTCATTATCCAATAAGATATTTTGAGTCTTCAAGTCATGATGAAGTAGAGGAGGAGTCATATTGTGCAGGTAGTTTACACCCAGTGCAATTTCATGCAGAATGCGAAATCTCAGTGGCCAAGCAACATCAGGATATTCCATTTTCTTCATACATATGAAAATAAACAAAACCAAAATAAGTGACCATATTCATTACATTTCCACTTAGAAAAATAAATATTCCATGTGGAAATACAGTATAAAGCAAGGTCAAAACATATGCTCATTTTTATTTCGTAGTATAATAGTATCAATTTGACATTATTTAACATTATCTTATTTTTCTCAGTTTTTAGAGAAAATAATGACTTTATAGTACTGATATTTCCTTTTTGGCTTATGTTGGTAATATAACTACTTTGTATAGGGTCTTCTTTGTACCCACACAAACACACAAAAACAAAATTTTTTCTAGTACCTAACAAACCATTAATTCAAAATTTATATATTAACTTTCCTACTGATATGAAACCATACTTTAAGTATCATTCCATCAATTAAAATTCTGACCATATTATATTTACTACACATTAATATCTCATGCTTCTTATCATAATTTTTGTATTCTAACTTGAAAAATTAGCCTTTGTACATTTTGCTTTTGTGAAAGAGACAAAGATCATCTTCATTTCTAAGCATATATAATACAGATATATTTAAAACAGAATACTTTATATTTCCTAGTACTTACAAGTGATATTAATCTGAACTTTTTGAACATGTTAGTGTAGCTTCCCAGGAGAATGAATATACTCAGAAAAATTAGATAATTTGGGAAGATCTGACAATGAATCATTAAGCACCATGCTACTGAGTACATTTTAAATGACATGAAAAAGTATGGTTTTCATATAAGTTCAAATCTGTTCTTAATACGCTTTTCTACGAATGGGTAAGCTTATAGCTCACTGATTAAACATTGCAGGTTAATCCACTTATTGACAGGCTCAAAATACTTGGTGTTTACATTGTATTTTGATTTTTTCCAACAATCCTTTTTGAGGTTGGGGGAAGAGTACTTTCAAGATAAATCCCACCCTAATACTACAACACAAGAAACCAAAAGAGACATAAAACATTACTTTCTCTGGTATACACAGACCCCCATCTCAGTGAGTAACTGAATCTTTTAATCTATAAAAAGGTAACTTTCTTTTTCTGAAAATTATGTAGTTCAAAGAAGTAATGAGGCCTCTGTGCAGTACAGTATTATATGGAAATTTTTGATCATGGAGACGAAGGTAGAAGAGCACTCACTCTATACGTTTTGATTCCTTCTAGGAGTTGGCAGTCCCCTGAACGAGGCTCTATAATTTCTAATGGGCTTCAAATTTGGGTACCAGAGTACCTAATGTGTACTGGAGTGTGGGAAGAAAATATTAGAATTTATACTTATACTCATTTTTTTTGTTTTGTTTTGTTTTTTAGAGAGAGAAGGTGAGAGCAGGGTAGAGGGTCAGAGGGAGAGAGAGGTGCAATGTTAAGCAGGCTTCATGCAGATAATATTAACAATAAAAGATCAAGCAAACAACAATAGATGAATACATATAGTGTGAGATAAGGATCCACACATTTGCTTATGGTAGGATCTGCCCCTCTAGTTGGCTCACTGATGGGATTTGCAATCAATACCTGAGTAACTGGTACCTTGATAAAAAGGTAAATGGTTCATGCCATTGTCTAGTATTGGGAAACTAATGTATTTGGTAATCAGAGACAGATTTATTTGGCCTGTTCAGAACTTTATGTGCTGGTATTATTAATAATCTGAATCTTAAAATTGTTTTTAACATAAAATACAATCTGGTTTACCTAGCAGATTATATAGTGTGCAGGATTTATCTCCTCTCTCTCCTACTCCCATTTCTGTATATATTACCTGTGGATACTGGAATTCAGTTTAAACCTCAGAAAAAGTATCCTAAGCAAAATAACCCCAGTCCTGTAGAATGCATGGCCTGACTCTATGATATTTTTAACAACACAAAAGAAGCCATAAATTGTGTAACTTTACTACTATAAATGTTTTGCATTACTCTTATTTTGATTAATCTATATATCTCCAAATAATCTGATCATATGTAAATCCAAAACACAAGATAGCTTCAATAACAGAATTATAGCTAGTGAAAATGCATACTTACCCTATGTAGGAGTTCATTTAATGATCCATTTGGCATGTATTCCGTAACTATTCCCAAAAATTCAGGCTCATTGCAAATTCCCAAAATTGGAAGAATGTAGCTAAATCTAGCTTTGTGTAAAATTTCAGCTTCTCTTAAAACATCATTTCTTTCACTAAAGAAAGAATGCATAATTATTTCAAAGTAATGAAAAATACACAATACTCATACCTATAATATTAATTAAACCTAGATTTTTTTCCATTAATTGGCCTCATGTAAATTATGCAACTTCTCTGTCCCTTTGTTTCTTTATATTTAAAGTAGAGATAACACCTGCCCTATATATTCCACAGGTCTATTTAGAGATCATAGTAAGTTCTCTAAGCCACTGAGAGAAAAAAAAGTGCTATGCACAGGTTATTATTATATTTTCCTAGGAAAGGAAAGGACACAATATTTTAGTAAGTTTATGTCTATCTATATTAGCATGATTGCTGTTTGAATTAAAGTTTATGTTGTATTAGAATATTACATTTGATTAGGATACTATGTTAAATTTTATGGTTGCATACCATGTAAATTTTTTCCAGATATTTAAACAATACATTTAAGGGGCGCCTGGGTGGCTTAGTCGGTTAAGCGTCCGACTTTCGTTTAGGTCATGATCTCGCGGTTCGTGGGTTCGAGCCCCGCATCGGGCTCTGTGCTGACTGCCAGCTCAGAGCCTGAACCTTTTTCAGTCTGTGACTCCCTCTCTCTCTGACCCTCCCCTGCTCACGCTGTCTCTCTCTCTCTCCTAGAAATAAATAAAACATTTAAAAAAAAAATTAAAAAAACCCAAAAAAACCCCAATACATTTAAGTGACCAGATTGTAGATTTAAATGACTAGATGAAAATAGCTGCATAAAGGTCAAAAACTTAGAAATTATACAATGGAATTCAGGAAAAGAACTCTTACAACAAGTAAATACTTGTAACAGATCCCTGGGGTAACTCTAGATCTCAGGTTCATTTGCTTACTCATTCACAAAACAAATAAATAAGTTTTGAACATTTATTATGAATAAAGAACTATGTTTAGCATTATAGAGAATATAAAGATAAACATGGTCTGTTTCCTCAAGCTGCCCAGAAATCTTTTAAGAAAAATAAATACTCATTGTGGTTTTGGTTTGCATTTCCCTGATGATTAGTGATGGTGAGCACCTTTTCATATATACCTATTAGCCATCTGTAGGTCTTCTTTGGATATGTCAATTATCTTGATCTTGGTAATCATCCCACAATGTATATGTTTATCGAATAATCATGTTGTGCACTTTAAATATATATAATTACATTTGTCAATTATTCCTCAATAAAGTTAAAAAAAAGGAAAGCATATAAAAAAAAGAAAGAAAATACATACTTGAAACATAAGGTAGAATGTGTTAAATGCCACCAAAAACAAATAACTAAGTAATCAAGTAAGGAAATAGAGAACTCTAGGAAACAGGAAAAAGAGTAAACTTAGAGCTAGAGGAGTTGTCAATCTTTAGAGAGGGATTTCAACTATACTTTAAGGATGGATAGAATATCAGCCACTGGTAAAAGAGCAGTCAAGACGACTATGGTCTCCAAGAGGGGAGGGAATATGCCTTTCTTTTTCATCTGTGTGTCCCTAGGACAAGAAACAGGGCCTGGCACCCGGTAGATATTTAATAGATATGTATCAAATATATTCAAGGAGGTTATAGTAAAGATTTGGAAAATGGCAAATAGTTTAATATGAATCAGGATATGTAACAGAGCATGTAAAAGGAATGAAGGTGAATAGGGCAGGCTAGAGCCTCATCTCAGAGCCCTAAAGCCAGGTGAGGGCGTTTACACTTTATTTGGCAGTCACCAAATTATGATTGCAGGTTTTAGAGCAGGGTAATGACATGAGCAGAACGAACTTTTAGGATGATTAAGTTGGGAGAAGAATGTAGGATCAGCACAAAGGGGCAGAATATTATAATTTTCTGTAATATTAGAAAATCATAATACTAACGAAGATGTGAAGCAATGAGAGTCTGAGACTATAAAGGTCACAGTGAAAATGAAAAGAAAAACACTAGCCGAATAGAATACCCAGGTTGTGGTGACTGACTGACTTAAGGTGGATATATTTAAAAAAAAAAAAAAAAGGCAAAGGAATTGGAGATGTCACCGGTTTTTACCCTGGATAGATGTGTGGTGGTAGTAGCAAATAACAGAATAGAAACATCTCCAGGAGAAGCTTATTAAGTAAGAAATGATGATTAGGTGGTGCTTAAACCACCCAAGCTCTGGATGAATGGCTGTTGAAATAAGAAAACAACAGACATTCCAGACCAGACTATAAGGATTGCTTTTAAAAACAAAAAGCAAAATAAAGCAAAAAATTCGTAATATACTTACATATTTTAAAATTCAAGAGTCACAAGTGATCATAAAGTAAAAAGCTTTTTTACTTCTCCCTGTTCTTTAGCCACTTAATACTTCAACTCTAAGACAACCAATTATATCAGTTTATGAAGCTTATTCTAACTTATCTTGCCTAAAGTGAAACAGTTCTGTGTTTGCCTCAAGAGATGTAGATCAACAAGAACGAGGTATTATTGTTTAGTACTCTCAGGGAGACAGAGGATGGACTTGAAGATTTATGGATACATTGAAAAAAAAGACTATAGAGAGAGCATGCTGGGGAAGTCTCAGTGATACTTAATACACTTGTTCTTTCTCCCATTAAGAGTATCAGGCATTCTTCCTTCTACTGTGATCCTACTACGTGTCAGCCACTATTTATGGGCTATCATCTGAAGACCAACCCTCTAAACCTGGTTTTATTATCACCACCTTACAGATGAGGCCACTGAGGCTCAGATACATAATTTTCTAGTAGGTAGAGTTGGAGTCAGATTTGAATCACAATTGTGAGACTCCAACGCCTGTGTTTTCTATTCCAGTGTTTGATCATAGAAAGGAAAGAATCAAGGAAAGTTCCTGAAGCCAGATTTCAGGAAGATTGAGTGAGTGGCAAAACAGAAAAAAAGTCAAAAATAGGTTTTTACTTAAAAAAAAAAAAGTAAAATACAGCTTTTATAGGCACATCACCAATATTACCCAGATCAAAATTTGAATCACAAAACAGGTCATCCACACAGGATGTTTGAACAACCAAACCGACTCATCTACACATGTGGAGTTAGGAGACTATTGGTAAAGGCCCACTCATGGAGCAGAAGTCAGGGTAGGGAGAATGACTCACCAATCATTAAAATGAGAACACAGAACTGCAAATAAACTTTTTTCTTCCAGGTGGTCTCAAAGAACAATGCAAACATTTTCTGCACCAGAGCCCAAGAAGTACATGTATTTATTATTCTCACTTTATAAGTGAGGAAATGGACACCCTGTGAGTCAACTGCATAGCCCAGCCCTATGCTCAGATTATAGAAATACTGCTAATGTTAACTCATAGGCAACAAGTGTGAGAAAGAACGTGATGCAGTAATGCCAGAGGGTTTAACTGGTCCTTGTGGCTTCTTGACAACAGAATTTCCTAGTGAAGAATTTTAGGGTATGAAAATTGTTAAAAAGAATAGAAAAGGAACTCCTTCTTCATTCCTTTGCTCTCAAATAGCACAAAGTAAAATCTTGCGTAAACTAAAATCTTGAGGAGCAGCATCTGAGATGGGAAGATCAATTTACTTTAGAATACCTAAAGGGTTCACCAGGGCTAGATGTCCATACATTTACATAGCTGATTCTAAAATCAATTCACCCTTTCTAACCAACCACTACTCTTCATACTACATACATATACCCACATGTGCCCAGCACTTGCTCCACAGATCGCAAGGCCCGGGTGAACCAGACACCACATCTCATTTATCACTAGACTTGGATTATGATATGCACAAAGCGGGAACAGTCTCAAACCTACCGTGAGATCTGGCCCATCCAAACCTGACAGTAACACAGCAAAGAGAAGCCACAGGCAGATGAAAGTACAGTAACTTCGGCAGGGCTGAAGCTGAGGAATTTATTTCATATTAGATACTAACAGCCTCTCACCAATCAGGCATCTAGTATGATGAATTCTGACATTAGATAAAGGGGAGGAGAGGCGAATGTCGCAATCATGGATGTTAACTCACTGAGGACTGAATGCGGGGCCTAGTTAAATCCCTACTGGAAGGAAAACACTCAAGACCAATCACTAGACCTACTGATCAGTATGTTCGCTCACAGGTCAATGGTATAGGGTTAGAAATGTTTCTTCTGGAAACAGAAACGAATGCTAGCCTTCCTCTGAAACCTAGACAGTGCATGTAAATGGTTCCAGGATGTAAGAGACACTCAAAATTTCTGACCATGTAGTAGTCTTCTGATTCAGTTCATTATTAGCCAAATAATACACATCCCCAGAGGAGAGGCTTCCCTGCCGGAGTGAGAAGAGAAACTAAGCCAAGTGGAGATTGGTATCTAAACTTTCCTGACCACACGTAGTAAACCGCAAACAAAACAAGAACAAGAGCAAACCCACGCCAAACAGACTTCGACTTCGGCGTGTGGAGGGACGAAGGCCAGCAGTAAGAGGGAAGGAGATGGAGGGGCAGTGGAGGGGAGACGTGAGCAGAGGAATGCGACGGCTGCAGCTCCTCCACACAGGCCCGTTCTCCCCACCACGCGGGCCCCAAGCCTCGAGGGACTGGCCAGAGGCGACGATGGGGTGGGGCCGACCCCAAGTGTCACCGCCGTCTGGGCTCCCGAGCCCGCCGGCCGGGAGCCGGGGTTCGGGGCTGCGCGCGGGCGCCCTACCTGTCGAGCAGCGGGGTGTGGATGTGCAGGTGCTTCACGGCCACCCGAACGCGCCAGTCTGCGTGGCGGGCGGACGACACGGTGCCCGACGCGCCGCGGCTCAGGTAGCGCAGGTCGGCGAGCTTGTGGTAGGGAATGGTGGGCAGGGCGCTGCAGATAGGCTCCCGGCTCATGGTCGCGCGCGGCGCGGGCGCTCGGGCCGCGGGCCGGCTCTGGGTGTGCCCGCCGCTTCGGCGGCTTCCGGGGCTCTTCGGCCGCGCTCGGGCGCCGGGACCCGCCCCCCGGTGCCAGAGACTAGGTCACGAGGCAGCGCATTGCCCGCACGACCCACGGCAGCCGCGGCTTCGCTGGAGCGGGAGCGGACTTTCCTGGGGACCGGGGTCAACAGTGCGGCGGCTACGCGTCGAGGAGGAGCTTCCTCGCCCGACCCGGCCCTCCCAGGCGCGCCAGCCACCCGAGCCGGGCGGGCCGAGCTCCTCCCTCCCCGAACTGCTCGGGCGACGTCAGCGGCGGGCACTGAGGCGGGTAGAGGGGCCCCGCCTGGGCCCCGGGATCCCCGCCGCGTTGCGCGGCCCCCACGCTCTGGGCGACACCCGCAGGGGCTCGGGCGCGGGGTTGGGGCGGGCAAGGGCGCCAGGGACGCTGTTTGTCTTCTTTCCCCCGCAACTCCCAGGTTTGGAAAAGTTTTCTCTGAGGGGAAGAAAGCTCCTTTCGGCAGCCTGCTGTCCGATGGGTCAATGGGAGGACTCCCTCAGGGAGGGAGTGCGTCTGAGCCTCGCGTCTTGGGGGAGTCGCCGGACCCCACAGCTGGCGCGTGTGGGTTGGGGACCCGGATTCTGGACTCCGCGCCTGCCCGGGAAGCGCGTTGGGTGGGGAGGGGGCGTGGTGGTGACTTCCTGGCGCCCCGCAGAGAGCCCCGCGAGCCGGGTTGGGTGTAAATGTGTAAAAGCACTTGGCTACCTCCCTCGCTTCCAGGTGTGTGAGGAGGGACACGTTGGTGAGAAAGCTGGTCAGGGTTGAACTTGGCCAACGAGTTCGCGGGTGTAGCTCCCGTTCCCTGCTCCTCTACTAGGGATCTACTTTTCTCCTCTCTTTCGCCGTCCATAACTATATGGAGGGTGAAAAACTTTTAGAATCCCTCTGATTCCAGGTAAGACTGCAAACATTTCCTTCTCACAGATCTGGGAAGAATGCAATTAATGTTTAATGTCAACCAAAAACAAACATCCCTTCCGTTTTTTGCCTTAGAACAAAACACGTTTCTATTGGGATGGCTATCTTGTAGAGTGTTGAGTGCAAATACTGTATACAATACCAAGTCCATACTAGGTATTTTATTTATTTTTATTATTTCTTTATTTTCCTGGAGAGAGAGCAAGTGGGAGAAAGGGGGGAGAGGGGAGAGAGCAAGAATCCTAAGTAGGCTCCTACCTCAGCTCAAAGCCCACTCTGGACTTGATCCATGACCCAGGGATCATGACCTGAGCAGAATCAAAAGTCCCCATGCTGAAGGGACTGAGGCACCCAGGGCCCCCATACTAGGCATTTTAATGAATTCTAAGGCCACAGTAGTAAGGAATGCCTGACTTGAATAGGGGATTTCTGCCTGTAGAGAACCAGTGCTTCCTGTATTTTTGTGTTGCTTGAAATGAGAGTAGCACTGTTATATTCTACAATACTGGGAAGTTGTAATGAGACACTGTGTTTTTGGTGTTTTTTTGTTTTTGATTTTTGAGAGACGGCAGCCTGGAAAGGGGCAGAGGGAGAGAGAGAACATTAAGGAGGCTCCCTGAACCCTGCGTTCTATCTCACCACCTTGGAATCATGACCTGAGCCAAAATCAGAAGTTGGATGTTTAACCGACTGAGGCATGCAGGTGCCCTGAAACACCGTGTTTTAAAATTTTGATTATTTAAATAAAATGCTTAGCTGTAAAGATATGGTTTGATGCTTTGTTGCTTAATAATCTTTTTGCTATAAAAAGTGCTGAGAAAAATTTCCCATTCATTCGTTCATTTTTTCCAGTCAGTTAAGAGTTCCAGATAAAGTGAACAAAAAATAGGAAGGCAGGACATGATCAAAATAATAATTCAAGAAATTTTGGCAGGATCAAAGAAGGACAGGGGTCTCCAAACTGAAATGGCTACCAAGTACCTACAGTGAATGAAAAAAAGTCCTTCATGTAAGCACATCATTAACAAGGTCAAAACCCTTTAGAAGATTCTAAAGGTTTTCAGAAAGAAGAAACAAAAATAAACTGATCAGGATTAGAATGACATTAGATTTTTCAACAGTAACACTTATGCTAAGACACAGGGAAGTAAAATTTCTCCAAACGTCTGAAAGACAGTAACTTCCAACCTATGATTCTATAGTCAGCCAGACTATCAAGTTTAAAGGCAGAATAAAAAATATTTTCACATATACAAGGATACAAATGACCTTTCTTTCTTCTATTTTTCTTTTAATAAAGGAAGCTACTGAAAGATGTGGTCCAACAAAACATGGGACTAAAATCAAAGAGAAAGACATGGGATCCAGAAAACAGGACCAAGAGAATGTGAAGGTAAGCCCCAGGATGTGGCAGAATTAGAGAGCAACCATTTTTCCTTGGAGCAAGGAGATGGCAGACTCCAAGAGAAAGACTAGTTAAAATAATTGAATTTATAGATTATTTAATTTTGAGTTTTTGGGAAATTATATTGATAGATGTTTGATAAATGAAATATGTGATAAAAATGGAAAAAACTTACAAAAATCTAAGTGAAAAAGACAATTATTAGTTTGTTGAAAAATAAATATTATACACAAACAGAAGCATTTCTACAAACTGTTCAGTGATGTTGAAAAAAGGAAGACTTCAGAGCTTTTGCAATACTAGTATATTACAAATGTCCAAGAAGAAGAGAATATTAAGCATAGAACTCTATAAAATTTATATTTTAATTATATTCCTTAAAATGTAGGTACTATATTCACACGGTTCAACATTTAAAAGTATATTCCCATTGAAGACTGGACGAAGACCTAGACACCTCACAAAAGAGAATATCTTAATAGCAAACAGCAAATGAAGGAGTTGGAGTTCTTCAACACTGTTAGTTATTAGGGAACTGTAAGTTAAAACTGCAATGCGATCCCGCTATACAAATGCTAGCTAAAATTAAAAAGAACATACCAAGTGTGGGTGAAGATTTAGAGCACTCATATCCTGCTAGTGGGAGTGTCAGTGGTACAACCAATTTTGAAACTGTAGAGCAGTTTCTATTAAAATTGCAGCTACGCAGATTCTGTGACTCAGCGGTTCCTCTTCTAGTTACGTGGACATGCACATGCAAAAGCTAGAGTGTTCATGGCAGCGCTGTCTATAATAGCTCAAACTGGAAATTATCTAAATACCCATGAACAGTCGAATGGGTAAATAAATTGTGTCATATTTATGCAATGGAACACCAATCACAATGAGATTGAACAATGTACAACAAATTAGTCACACAAATATAATGTTGGATGAAAAAAACCAGAAATGAATATATATGTATTGTATGGATTCATTTCTGTTAAGTACAAAGATAAAACTAATCTATGCTTTTTGAAAAAGAGGATACTGATTACTACTACTAGTCTTGTAGGGAGAAGGGTAGTGACTAGAAGGGGCATGATGAGGCATCTGGGGTGATGGTAGTGTTCTGTTTTTTGATCTAGGACCTAGACTCTAGGTGCCAGTTACGTGGGTGTCTTCACTTTATGAACATTCTTTGGGGTTACACTTAACATGCACTTTTTTGTATATTATCCTTCAACAAAAAGTTAATAGGTTTAAACATAAAATAACTTTATATGTGGATGTATATATGTCTCTCACTTTATGTAATTAGTTTCACACTATGTTCACCTTGCTTGTTTTTTACTTAATAATCTCTCTTGGATATCTTTCCATGCAATTACATAAGAAGTTTCCTAATCCTTTCTTTCTAATGGCTAATGCCTATACCATAATGTATCCCCCACTGGTGGGTACTTAGATTGTTGCCACATATTTGCTATTACAAATAATGCTGCAATAAATAATCTTCACAGATATTATTTATACATGTACAGCTATATCTACATATATAATTCCTAGAAGGTGAATTGTTGGACCAAAGAGTTATGCCCATTTGTAATTTTGGTTTCTGTTGAATTTCTCTTCACTGAGGTGGTACCAAGTTTTTTTTTTTTCTTGCAAACAATGAGTGCTATTCTTCCACACAGTTGCTTTCATTTTCTTTTGAGATAGATGCTACTGTGTTGGCCTGCTGATTGCTGGAGTTCAGTGCTTAATCTTAAATGCTAAGATTCTTTTTCTTGCAAAATTTATAAATATTTGGATTCAATTTATTTGTCATGATCACACATCGTTAGCTTTCATGATAGTGTTCACTATTATGCAATTTCAAAATGTATTCTTAGTCATATATATTGTTTAATTAATTTCCATAATTGGCTAAAGACAGAAAACTTAAAGAATACTGATGCTGAATCATATCAACCAAATGAAAAAAAAATTATGCAAACTAGGTGAGAAGACAAGTATCACATCTGTATGTTGAATTCATCTGTTCAAAATTCTGTAAAATTACATTAAGGATTGTTTTTCCATTAACTGAGAATTGAGGTTGTTTATACTGCAAGTTCTATTTTAGGAAATAGCCGTTTGAAATCTCTAATATCTCTTTAATTAGAAAAAAGATGGAAAATTAAAAAGTAAACCACCTAAATTTAAGAATTTCAAACATCTCATATTCTGAATTTTTTCAGTCTGAAAGCACCTAGTAAGATTTGATAACACAAGGGCTGGGGAAGTCTCTGTAATTACGTAACAGTGAACAGTTTGTATGGGAAACTAACATTTAGGGCACATTTAGTATCTCTTACCCCCCAAAAATCTCAAAAAATACCTGATAAACCCTGTAATGACATGGAGTCTGTAATTATGAAAAGTCAGGGAAATAGACATTTTTGCAGTTAATGAACATAATGTTTCTCATTTAGCGTTCTAATGATCAATCAATTCAACATGTCATTTTAAAATTGTTGACAAATGATGCTTTTTCTGGTAATTAAGCTATATTAAAATTTTCACCTCAATTGGAAGAAAACAAACATTTCTCATCTTAGATTTATTAATAAAGAATATTAAAGTCAACCTGTTAATATAGTATTGATAATAGCAGTTTCCTCAAACGTTTTTCAATCTAAAGTTGCATCTTTATTATTTAGCATTCAGAGAAAAGTGAAATTATTTTTAGAAATTCCTAAAAAGTTAAGCTATATATCTTTCTGTGAAAGTGCGGAAAACGTAAAAAAAAAAAAAAAAAAAAAAAAAGGTTGAAGAACTAGTACAATCTCCCATCTAAAGAACACCTCCCAGAGATGCCCAGCTTCTTTTGAGCATTTCCTGGCGGTAGGGAACAAACTACATTTTGAACAAGATGTTTCCATTAGTTAGAAGTTTCTATTATTAAAATTCTCTAACACTGAGTTTTACAAAATTGTGGTCTTCGTATTAGCTGCTTATGCTGTCTTGAAAAAGCCCAATTCTTCTACCTAGACAATTGAGCTTTGTCATTCATTCAACAAACACAAAGGGGATACCACTTTAAAAAAATTTTGTTGTTTGTTTTAATTTTTGAGAAAGAGAACAGAGTGTGAGGGACACAGAGCGAGGGAGACTCAGAATCCAAAGCAGGCTCCAGGCTCCGACCTGTCAGCACAGAGACTGATGCAGGCTCCTACTTGTGAACCATGAGACCATGACCTGGGCTGAAGTCGGTAGCCTAACTGAGCCACCCAGGCGCCCCAGGGGATACCACTCTTTAAGGTGATATGAGGGATTTATAAAATGAATACATGGAAATCAGTTATGTCATCTTTAGTTTTGGGCATCTGAATGTATCTCATTTACTTTAGTTTGGTTTTGAGACTGATGGTGATTTTCCTAAGAATCTACTTCACTTCCATCACCATCCTCTGAAATCCAAATAGGTTAGAAAATTCCATATGAAGTTTGATAGGTGAGAGGCACATGTGGCTATGCGTGTCTCTGATCTGAATCTATTATATAATGAATGGCAATATTTATTTTTTTAAAAACAGTCTTATTAAACTATTAATTTAGGTTGGACCTGTGGTCCACTAAAACTGGAAGTTTTTGTTTGTTAACTTGTTTCTTTGCTTGCTTTTAATATAAACTGCCTGTAGGTCACGTTTTCTCTCCTGCATTTGTCCAATTGATTCTTTTAGAGAGTTAAGGGTTGAATTGTGTTCCCCCAGAAGATGTTGAAGTCTTAACCCCCAGTATCTGTGAATGTAACCATATTCGGAAACAGCATCTTTGCAGCTGATCAAGTTAAGATGAGGTCATTAGGATGGGCTCTAATCCAATATGACCCCTGATAAAAAGGGGAAATTTTGACATAGACAGGCATATATAAAGTGAAAATATTGTGAAGATACATAGAGAAAGCTATCTATAAGCCAAGGAACACCAAAAGCTCCCAGAGACTAGGAGACAGTCATGGAACAAATTCTTTCTCATAGTCCTCAGAAGGAACCAACTCTGTTAATATATTGACTTCTAGTCTCCAGAATTGTGAGACCATACATTTTTGTGGTTTGGTCCCCCAAGTTTATGGTTCTTTGTTATGGCAGCCACAGGAAACTAATATACTCAGGTACAATTTTTAAAAACTTTATTTGGGATGATAATAATAGATCCATAGGGAATTGCAAGCATAGTACAGAGAGGTCCCAGTATCCCCCAATGGTTACATCTTACATAATTACAATATAATATCAAAACCAGCAATTTAGCATTCATGCAATGTGTGCATGTTATTCTATGTCATTTTTTCGCATGCATGGATTCCTGTGCCACCACTGCAGTCAAAATGCAGAACTATTCCATTACCACAAAGATCTCCCTCCCCTCTTCCTTACCCGCTTCCATCCTTTAAAGCCTGGAAACCACTAATCTTCTCTCCATATCTATAATTTTGTCACTTCACAAATGTTATGTTATTGATATATATGTGATATTTTGAGACTGACTTTATTCACTCAGCATAATGCCCTTGAGATCCATCCAAGTTTTTCTTGTATCAGTAGTTATTTTTTTATTGCTGAACAGTATTCCATGGTACAGTATGTACACCAAAGTTCTTTAACCATTCACCTACTGAAGGACATTTTCATTGTTTCCAGGTTTTAGCTATTACAAATAAAGCATCTATGAATAATTACATACTGGCTCTTATGTGGACATAGATTTTTATTCCTCAGTTTTTTTTTTTTAAAGAAACTGCCACACTACTTTTCAAGTGACTATGCCACTTAACATTCACACCAGCAGTATAGGAGAGACTCCATTTTGCTGCATCCTTACCAGCATTTCATATTTTCTCTGTTTCTTTTATTTTAGCTGACTAATAAGTACACAGTAATATCTCATTTGTATCATATTGTTTTGTTATATCTTTGTAGGTCCACCCTTCTACCCTTACATGATTCTCTTAAATGTGTACTTTGCTATATTGGCTATCTTTTCCAGAAAATGTGATGTTTGGAATTATACATATCTGATTTCAGTTCTCTGCTTCTTTAGTTGTGAACTGTGTAACTTGGGGTAGCCTGTTTAATTCTTTAAGCCTTATTCTCTCCCTTTGTGAAATTATTGCTCTAACAAATTTTATAAATATGAAGTAAAATAATATATATAAAATAGTGTATGGCACGTTCTCAGTAGATGCTATGTTCATTCCCTTCTGTGTTTTTAATTAAACAAAAATGTAGACCAGAACAAAATAAGTCCAGAATCTAGAGGTAACTACTAGAAACCTCTCTTCGTTAATTAACCAAATAAATTACTATATAGAAAATATCAATTTTAAGTGTATTTAATAGAGAGAGAGGGAGGGGGGGAGGAAGAGAATAAGTGGAGAAGGGGCAGAGAAAGCTGTAGAGAGAGAAAATCCAAACAGGCTCTGCACTACCAGCACAGAGTCCAATGCAGGGCTTGAACCCACAAACCACTAGAGCATGCTATATAGAAAATATCTTTCACTTAGATTGTAAAACTTTAGGAAATTTTTTCTTTACATTTTAGATTATAGCCTGGGAAAATTGCTTGTTTTATTTGCTCATTGAAACAGATCATATTGTTAAGACTTCATTTTATTTTATTATTATGTTTTTTTTATTATTATGTTTTTAAAAGTAAAAATATAAAGCATAATTTGGCAGAAAACATTCAATTAGTATATATATTCTGACTCAGATCTTTCCACATCGGCATGATCTTAGTTATGTGACTAAAGAAACAGAAGCCCTTTGAAAGACTGAAGGATTTATTGTGGTCATTCAGAGTAAGATGATCAGCAACTAAAATCTTCGGAAGTATTCCATGCAGGGAAAATTGGTTACTAAAAAGTGCTGATTGCTAGTGGGTGGAGTTAGGGACTTTGGTGCTATTTCCATAGTATTTGGACAAGGGGCTCCAGAGTAGCTGTGTAATGCTTCAGCCATCTTGTTCCAGGAGGTGCACTGATAGAGCCAAACACACAAAGAACAGTGGCAAAGAAGGAAAAGTGGTACTGTATTTTCAAGGCTCTGATTAACTGACTGCAGCACTATGCAAAAGGCCCAATTCATCTTTCCCCTCACTGTCCTCCTCCACCTAATCTCAACTGGAATGTTCTGGATTTAAGATAGAACTGGTCTATCACTTTTTCATAATAAAATAAAAATTAAATCCAAATAAATTTATACTTTAGTCCTCAAAATATACATATGGTTTATTATGTAGAAGAATATAGGGAAAATAATTTGCCTAAAATCACCTACTTTGATCCTCTGCTTAAATAAGAAAGGCAGCTGGACAGTACTGGGTGACTACTGTTCCTTTACCAACTATTTGTTGGCAAGAAACATTTTCTACCTTTTTTCTTTTCATGTAGATATTATTTTTAATTAAAAATAAATATGCATGCCAAGTTGGCATGGTAAAATATTGAAAATTATAAAGAGGTGTGTAAAAGAAAAAGTAAACTTTCCTGATTCTCCAGATCGCCAGTCCGTTTCCCCTAAGGCAACAAATAAATTTTATAAATATTTTATGTGCCATAACTTTGGGTCCTGGAAGTACAAGGATAGCAAAGTACACATGGTCCTTGCCCTCTAAATGCTTTTAGTGATCTAAGAGGTACAGAAATCTGAACATAGAGTGTAATAAATGTTCTGATAGGGAAGTCTGGGGTACTCTCATGTAGTAGAGGTGAGAAGCATGCATGGTAACTCAATGAGAGAGAGGTTAGATGAAATACCCAGAGTCACAGGGTTTGCAAATTACTGTGACAGGATTTCCTCAACAAATCTGAATCAGAGCCCATGGTCTTTCCGAGAACTGCTTGATATGTCAGTAGAGTATTCTATTTTCAGTTTCACTTTATATAATGTCTCAGGACAGAACTTTAGTAGCAAGAGGGAATTTCCCAGCTACAGAAATAGTGCTGGACAAAAATTCACTGTAAATGGATGTTTCGTGGGAAATTCCATTTTCCTTGACAGGTTTTCAGGACTGTGGAAAGCTATGTTTTTAGCGGCTCAGTTTGCATTCAAAAATTTCACCCCCTGAATTTAGCAGGATATTCTACTTTTTAAAATTTCTTCAGAACTCAATATCATGTTTTCCATCTGCCATTCTGATATTATAAGCAACATATACTATGGTATATTAATTGTTTATGCAACACACATACTTTTTTTCCCCCGCTAGGAAGTGACTGTGTGAAAGAGGTTGGTTGTAAGTTCAGTAATCTTTCTAGCATCCTGTTTTGGGCAGGCACAAAGTTGTAGATGAAGAGGGTGGAGCTTTTCTTGTTTAGTAGCCAGTGTAGTCTAGGTTATAACAGAGTAGGCTGAAGAAATTGTTGTGGAAATGGAAACTATGACTGAATCAAGGATCTAACATCAGCAGCTGAACAGGTTGCCAGAGAGAACTCTAGGGTTTATTGGGAAATAGAGAATGCTCAAGAAGTTTCTCTGACTCAGTTTTCATAATTGCAAAAAGGAATGGGGCAAACGTATTGCACAACCCCAGGGGACAATTCACATTGGAGAGGTACCAGTCACATGGAATATATTATGAACGGGATCCCTGGAGTTGTGCCTAGGATTGTTCTGAGAGGCTCAAGTTATACAATGAATATAAAAGGACTTTATAGACTATTAACCTGTCAATATATATAAATAATATCAGTAATAGTTGTTCTTTTCCTGGGCAGCCCTGCCCTTCAAGCAAAACATTCTCATGTCTTTTGAGAAAGAGAGAGGCAGCCCCTATTAGGAGCTGGCGTAGCACTGAACAGTGAATCCGTAAAGTTCTCATGTTGAGTATAAGCACTTTCAGAGATGATCAACCTCAGACAAGACTGCTTTGTAATTGTAGTGGAGCAAGACCAACATAGGAACATTTCATGATCACATCTGAACAGAAATAAGAACATTGTCCAAACCACAAAAGAGAGTAAATATCCTCCATTCTTGGTTAATAATGAGTGACCATTGCTATTTTACTAATTACTTTAGCTCAACTTCATTCGTCTCATGGATAAAAATTATTAAGATAATCAGAGAATTACCCCTGCTTCCAGACGGCATCCAAGGCAGGGAAGATGCCCGTTTTCTTGAATACCCTCCCAAATCACCTAACACAAGGCCAAATTCTGTAATATGTTTTTTTCTAACATCTTTTTACTGAGATGCTCTATGGGTCCCCATGATACACATTTCTTTCTCCTTGCAAAGAGTCAATAAACCCAGCTTTCTAGAACTGCAGATGTGCAGTTTGGCCAGAAAGATGTGGTCTTTGGCCAGAGAACCTTGTCAGGTTCATTCAGCAGTTATTACCCAGCCAGGAGTCCTCACTGTCTGCATCTCGGTCAGAGAGCTGGCTCCTCTGACTTCTCTAGTGACTTGTCTGTGGTGTTGGTGCTATTTGAGAGCCTAGAACTCCCAAAGAAGACTCTGTCTGGCCATAATCTCCACAATCTCCTCTTTTCAAGTCCTTTGTGGATTAGGGTATAGACATCAGTTGCCAAATTTCTAAAACAAGAACAATAGCTATAACAGAATACTTACTTAATGTTTGCTATGTGTCAGAAACGTTTCTAAGTAATTTACATATAGTAACTCATTTAATACAGAATACTGAGCATTAGATGCTGCTGTTATTCTCATTTTACAGATGTGGAAACTGAGCTACAAAGATGTTAATTACTTGTGTAAGGTCCCACAGCTAGTAAGTTGCACAGCCAGGATCTGAATCAAAAAAATTATATTGCTGCATCCTGAAGCTATTCAACTGCTCTCACAAAGTGGTAGTAGACTACTGAGAGATGGAGTGTGAATGATTTGGAAAAGCTCAACACACTATCATATGAGGAGTTATTTTATATGTGAGTGAGAATATCTTTTAAAACAGTTCAGTCTAACGATTGTAAAAATGTCGATGTGTCTCTTTAATAATAGCTTACTGTTAGGAATAACTTAAAATTTATGGAACTAATTCTATTGGGTATAATTTGATTTTTCGTTTTACATATTAACAATTTAATCCAACATTTATTGAGTGAATAGATCTTTGGTATATTATACGGCACACAAAAAGATAAATAAGCTCTCTATGTTGCTTCCTACAAAGCTGATGACTAAAGTCTTTATAGTCATCATTTTTATTCTTTAAAAATCTTTCTCATTATACTAACAACTTTGACTTGGGATATAATTGACATTAACTGATTCATTTTAGCAGAAAAAATATGGGTTTTTGGAATCTGATGGCTGTGAGTTAAAAGTCATCTTCCTCATCAACCAATGTGCATGATGCCTTTGGTAACATGTGATTTCAACAAACCTTGTTTCAGTGAACCTTTTTTAAAAGAATTTTTTTAATGTTTATTTATTTTTGAGAGACAGAGGGAAACAGCACAAATGGGAGAGGGGCAGAGAGAAGGGGAGACACAGAATCCAAAGCAGGCTCCAGGCTCTGAGCTGTCAGCCCAGAGGCTAACACAGCCCTTGAACCCATGAACTGTGAGATCATGACCTGAGCTGAAGCCGGAGGTTTAACTGACTGAGCCACCTAGGCACCCCTCAATGAACCTTTCTTAAAGGTGTGGCTCAGTTGGTTAAGTGTCTGCCTTTGGCTCAGGTCATGATCTCACAGTTTGTCGGTTCAAGTCCCCCGTCAGGCTCTCTGCTGTTAGCACAAAGCCTGCTTCAGATCCTCTGTCCTCTTCTCTCTCTCCCCTTCCCCTGCTCACTCTTTGTCTATCTTGAAAAATAAATAAACATTAAAAAAATAAAAGAAAAATTAAGGTGTTACGAGTATCAACCAGGATTATATGTATAAGGTAATATCCAATAAATATTTGTTTCCTTTTTCAAAATGAAGCATTTAGAGCCTAGCTAGTTTTAGTTTAAGTGGGAATTATCAATTTTGTAAGATGACTCTTAATCCTGGTTTGTGAAATATTGAAAAGTGATTTGAAAACTGTGTAGCCATGCTCTTTCTTAAAACAATTTTTTTTGAGTAGAGTTGAAACACTGTGCTACATTAATTTTGGATGTCCAACATAGCCATTTCATTTCTTTGTACATTATGCTATGCTCACCACAAGTATAGTGTGTAGCTGTTCTCTTATTTCAAATGTGAGCTCTATGAAGGCAAGGGCCATGTATATTTTGTTTACCAGTGCCTAGGACAATGACCAAGCATGATATTAACTCACCTACTATCACTTTAAACTGTGGAAGGATGTTGTCATAGCCAGTTAAAGGCTGCAATTCTGTACTTAAAAGCATGCAGATTTATCTGGTGTGCTCATTTCAGGTTTTTTTTTTTCTATTCAGAGTTTTAAGTTCAAATTTAAAAATCCTTGTAGTTGGTAGAGGTAAAGTTATGAAAAAAGTACCAGGTTTAAAAAAAATCTTTGCAGCCAATATTCCAATGATTATCTAAACTCTAGACGGTGTCCAGTGCAGTAGTATTTTCTGACACCTACTTAGAAAATTAAAATTTTAGTGGCACCTGAGGGGCTGACTCGGTTAAGCATCTGAGTTTGGCTCAGGTCATGATCTCGCAGTTTGTGGGTTTGATCTCTGTATTGGGCTCTGTGCTGACAGCTCAGAGCCTGGAGCCTGCTTTGGATTCCTTGTCTCCCTCTATCTCTGCCCCTCCCTTGCTCATGTTCTATCTCTCTCTGTCTCTCAAAAAATGAATAAACATTAAAAAATTTTTTAAGAAAATTAAAATTTTATGAAACGTTAAAAAAGTAAACCATGTACAATGGAAACATTGGATGGAAGATATTTTATTTTAAGCATAATTAGGTATTAACTTAAGCTTATTCCTCCCAGCAGATTTAGTCAAAACTCTGTCATCTCATTGAATGAATAAATGAATCTTAAAAATTTACCATGAAATAAATAGATAAAAGAAGTGTTAAAATTGCAGTGCTACCTACTTATACATTAAAAATGTTTTATATTCTATAAAATACAATATCATTAAGATAATCTTATGTTCTAGCCATTATCCCTATTGAGTTATGATGTGGCTAACAAATGTATTCTTTACTCAATGTTCAAGGCCAATTGAGAAGCAAGTAAAAGAGTAGTGGGGATGGAGACCAAAATGCCTACTTTATACTAATTTTGGAGAACATGATTTAGAGATACTGGGCAAGTGGGTTTGCTTTTTAAAAAAAAGTTTTTTTTAAACATTTATTTATTATTGAGAAACAGAGACAGAGCATGAGCATGGGAGGGGCAGAAAGAGGGTGAGACACAGAATCCAAAGCAGGCTCCAGGCTCTGAGCTGTCAGCACAGAGCCTGACATGGAGCTCGAACTCACAAACTGCAAGATCATGACCTGAGCTAAAGTTGGACGCTTAACCAACGGAGCCACCCAGGTGCCCCAGGGTTTGCTAATCTTGTACCCACTTAATCATAGGAAGAATAAACTGAGGCCTGACCCCTTTTTAGGCAGTGTTGCATGTATGATTAAGGCAGAATGTGTTGTCTTTGAAGGCAGGAAGATTCCAAAGAGAAAAGAAAGAAAGGAGATGAGCTTCTATGTTCCTAAACTCACCAGCCAAGTAAGCTATTCTTATTCCCCTCGAAAGTAGTAGTGGGATGGATGCAGCAAGATGCCAGATATGTTATTACAATGACAGACTCTCTTCCTGGAAGGAAATACTGGAATAAACTTAGTGGTGATAAGTGTTTTACTCAATAATTTCCAATTTAAAGATGGAAAAACTGAGCCTAAGAGTAGAGTTCCTGGCCTGAAGTATTATAAATAGAAGATGTTAGAACTGGGAGTAAACCAGTTAGTCTGATTCAAGTTCATTGCATCAGAGAACTCTTATTAAGTCTTTGATATATATCTTAAAGCTATGGTAGAACTAGGACCTACACATATAAAAAAGAATCAAATACCATAAATTTGCGTCTTATTTTATTCTTTGAGAGAGAGAGAGCATGAGAGTGAGAGTGCAAGTGAGGGAGGGGCAGACAGAGAGAGACAGAATGCTAAGCAGGCTTCATGTCCAGTGGGGAGCCCAACACAGCTCAATCTCACCTACACTGGGATCATGACCTGAGCTGAAATCAATAGTCCCCACACTTAACTGACTGAGCCAGCCAGGAGGCCCTGAATCTTTCTTCATATTTTCTTTGTGATTAGTTGATGAATCCATAGAATAAATGCATTGTGTATATTTTTACTTAGTGAGTACTCAAATGGCACATCTGAACTAAATGCCTGAGTTTACATTAGTTATTTAACTTTACTCTGGAGACATAGCAGATTGTATACATGTAATAAACATGTATATAAACACAAATATTTAACAGAAATACTTAAGGACGGGGTGTCAGGGTGACTCAGTCAGTTAAGTTGCTGACTTTGGCTCAGGTCACGATTGCATGGTTTGTGGATTCGAGTCCCATGTCAGACTCTGCACTGAAAGCTCAGAGCCTGGAGCCTGCTTCCAATTCTGTGTCTCCCTCTTTCTCTGTCCGTCTCCTGCTCTCTCTCTCTCTCTCAAAAACAAACATTTAAAAATTGAAAAAAGAAATACTTAAGGAAATTCAGTAGTATACGAGCTTAAACATGGAGGTTGCTAGATAGGTAATAAATGACAAATTGAATCACTATTATTTTCTAGAGTATAAGTGATTGGGAAAACAAGTGATCTGAAGGTGTAGTCCAAAAGAAGGAATGATTTTTGGTATTACAGTTAGGAGAAAAGTTGTTCCCAGAAACTTTTCAGTGCATTAAGAGAGGACTACAAAGTCCAAGAATGAAAACCATGCATTTCAGGATCATGCGTGGGCCTGCAGGATGCAAGAGAGCAAATACCATAGTGAGTTAAGTCTGTACTCTGCTACACTCTGGGACAATAAAATGTTACAAACTCCAAAATATGAGTTTGTAATATCTATATTTGTGGGTGGATGGGCAAGGGCTTTAATTCTATATAATGTGTTCCTGGCCTTAATCACACATATAAAAACATGTTAATAGTATTGTGTTCAATTTCAAGCTCAGTCTCTATTTTAGTATCCACATTGCCTAACCTTACCGACACTTTCTGTTTTCATTCATAAGGGTTAGGAGAGGAGTGAATGAGATAACATATGTGGAAGTGCTTCCTTAATTGTGACACATTAATTTTAGTTTTGAATCATGGCTCTGCTTTGAGGTTTTCTTTATTTTATTTTAGTGTCATTTGAAGGCAAGCACTGTGCTAGGCTCATATAGAAAAACACAGGGTATTTACTGCCTTCAAGGAGTTCCAAGAGAAGAGACTATGGTTCTTAGAGGCTTAGCAGTTATTCACCCTTGGATGTTTTCCTGTTAACATAGTTTCTAAAATTACTTATCTGTGGGGAGCTCAATAAAGATTTCTGCACTGACTAACGTAAGGCAGGGGTATTAGGTAATTAATGTAACACTTTCATTCATACAATAAAGCATGTACTCTTACAGATGGAAGTTAGTAAAATGTGCAGAGAGTAACCACACTGGCTTTGGGATCTAGCTGTGCCAGTCAGTTTTGGTCTATTATCTCTCCTACGCCTTCTGTAACTCATTTGTTTATGTAATCTCATGTGTAATGTCTAAACTTTTAAAAAGAGTTTAATACAATGGCTTTGAATGCAGGTTAAGTCACAATCTGATTAAGGAATTGTTTTCTAATGCAACTCTTTCCCTAAGCCCCCAAACATTTAAAGTGTTCCCAAGCCTTCAGATGCCTCAGTTACTGCTCGTAGCACTAATGCAGCAGGTTGGCTGCCTCAGCATCATAGGGTGCTTGCTTTGACTCTTGAGATTTCCAATACTACGAAGAAAGCATGCACTATTCAGAAAGTGCAAAGGTTCAACATCACAAAACCAGTGATGGAGTTATTTCATTAGTTAGCTCTTAAAAACAAGATCATAGTAGGATACCTGTTGATCTATGTGATAAAAAAATTCATTTAAGTTGCATAGTAATTTATTTATTTATTTATTTAATGTTTATTTTTATTTTTGAGAGAGAGAGACAGAGCATGAGCAGGGGAGGGGAGGAGAGAGCGGGAGATACAGAATCAGAAGCAGGCTCCAGGCTCTGAGCTGTCAGCACAGAGCACATTGTGAGGGTAAATGACATGATCCTGTGTGATTTCTGAGTCAGTTCTGAAGTCGGTTCTCATCCCTGTTGGGCAAACATATAAAAATAATGCAAAATACAGGGGCACTAGCCCAACCTTGAGTTGAGTGTAGAATGAGGTTGGTAAACAAAGAAAAACAATAACAAGGAGCAATTGTTTAAGCCAATGAGAAAATTGCTGAAGTAGTTTTACTCAGGGGCAGGGAGGGGCAGAATGACAAGTAGTTTATCCTGAGCTCCTAAGTGTACTAAGAAGCCTCGTTTTACTGTATGGCGCCTTGAGTCTGTAAAGATACTCTTATATACCCATATCAATACATTTCAGATGTATGTTATATATATAATGTATGTATATATATATTGCTAATTCTTACTATGTAAAAATTTATAAGTATCAAAAGGGGATATAGTGAAAACTTGGTCCCCACGTCCATCCATGCCTCTCAGCAATCCAATATCTCTCCTGAAAAGTAAATTAAAATACAATTGCCAGTTTCTTACTTTTTTCTTTTTCTTCTAGCTGATTAACCTCTCTAAGCCAAAGAACTTCTCAGAAACTTTTCAGCATCTGCATTTTCCTGCCTGGTTAAATTTAACCTTAGTCACTCATCTTTCAAAGCATCAATGCTTTATATATTCCCTTTTAGTCTGTTTTTCTAGTTAGCCCTAAAAAGCTACCCACATCTCATCTTTATGTGTACTTTTTCCCATTTCCTAGGTATCATTCATGTTGTCCATTCGTTGTTTTGTGTGAAATTTCTGCTGCTTTGAGACTTAAGTCAGACCCCATTTTTTCCTGACAGCTCTTCAGTCCCATTGATTTTCTTCTTCTTTGAACTCCTAGGCATCTACAAAGAGGGTTATTTGAGTTCCCATTTTCAGTATTCCAAAATGATGCCAAAACATATTAAACAAATGGTATGTTGCATTATTTTGTCTGGAACTATATAAATCCAAAAAGAGGCAAAAAGATTAGCTCAGAGCTATCAGATGTTACAAGTAACATCAATTATCTTTGATTAATGAATAAAAACATTTAATATACAAAATCTTTCAAAATAAGGTCCCTTGGGGAAAAGAGTAAAAGGAGTTCATGATGGGGAGAAGTTGCTTACCACTAAATGTATACACATTTAATATTTAGTTTTGTAGGAAAGGGCTTAATAGCACTATCTTTGAAGTCAGGTGGACCTGAGTTTGACATTATTTGTATGAATTTAGTCAATTTGCATTATGTCTCGGAGCCTTGGTTTCTCTACAAGGAAATGAGCCAGGACAAGTCAAGCAGTCAGCACAATGCCTAGTAAATGATCAATAAACGTTATGTGTCATTATATTGTTATATTTTACTATAAGTAGTTTGTCTCCCAAATTAGGCAGAATAGTTGCCACTCCTACCCCTCCAGACGTCCACATCCTAATCTCCAGAATCTCTGAAGTTTACCTTACATGGCAATAGGGAGATTATTCTGGATTTTTCAGGTGGATCCAATGTAATCACTATGGTCCTTGAAAGGTGAAAGTAGGTAGAAGATTCAGAGAGAGATGATAAGTCATTGTCAAGGTCAGAGTGCTTTGATGTGAAGTTTCAGCCTGCTGTTGGAGGCTTTAAGGTGGAGCAAGGGGCCTGGGGCTAGGAGCCAAGGGAGATAAATAGCCTCTAAAAAGGAGCTAGAAAAAGTATGGAAATAGATTCTTCCCTAGAGACTTCAGAGAGGAATAGCTCTGTCAACACTTTGTTTTCAGCATAGTGAGACCGGTTCTGATTTCTGACCTCTAGAACTGGAAGATTATCAATTTGTGTTGCTTTACACCACTACGTGATAATTTATAAAGCATCACTAGGAAATGAATGCATCTTCTCAGCTGGACTCCTTTATGAAGACAAATTTTGTACAGCTCCTAGTGTCCAGAATACTGCTGCATATAAACATAGATGAATGACTTGCATTTACTGAGGATTCCAGCAGAGAGGCATAGCAACATGTAAATTGCCCTTTCCAGTGGAGAAGAGGAAACCCAGGGTTAGCCACCAGTCAGCTCTCTTGCCAAATGTGGATTTCCATTACAGAGCAAGTTAAAAATACTGGGGAAATTCCCTATCTTACTGCCAGGGAAAGATACTCACTGGCAATAAATTCATCCACAGTCCAGTCATGGTTTTCCCCTCAGTGTCTCTGGCTCCTAGAATTACAGCTAGCTTACAAGTTCAATAATAATACCATGTATTGAGCATACAGTATGTATGAGGCCTTGTGCTAAATGTTCTGCACATATTAGCCTAGGTAATCCTCACAAAATTCCTATGGTGGTGAAAAGAAAGGTAGTGCCTTGTTTTTCAAACTTAAGGTTATGACACTTACTGGATCCTGAAATTGCTTTGGTGGGGAGTGATCAGTAGTTCTAAAAAATAAACTACAATAGAAAATATCAATGTATCACATGAAGTAAGAGTAAGAATGGTTTAATAAAATATTGGTTTCAATTATATATATATTTATATATCTAATACAAACATATATGTGCATGTACTGGCTTGTATTATGGAGCATATTTCTTCAATGGATTATAGTAAAATATTTCTTATAGTAGGTTATATTTAAAAATTTTAAAAACCACCAATGAAGTAGTTGAGAGTATAGGCTCTAGCCACAGGGCTACCTGGGTTTTAATCTCAATTCTTTATTTCATCATCCCTGTGATGTTGATCTTGAGCATGTTACTTATTCTTTTTGTTACTTCATCGTATAGGGTCCCATCTCGTAGGATCTTTTTGAGGGTTAAGTGGGTTAATCCAAGAAAACACTTAGAACTATGGCTTAGTAAATAATGTTGGGTTAATGTCACTTCCCCATGCTAGACGGTGAGTATGTAGGAAACTGGGAAGATTCCTGTACTATTTGACAAAGTCTAGCTTTGACTTTGAATTCTAAGGCAATTTCTCGCTATCTTAGGTGTCTCCTCAAAACAAATAAACAACAAAATAAGTCTCCCTTTACAATGTTTCCATCAAGTTAAAAATAATCATCTGCTAAGGAAGTTGGCCTAGTTGGCAGTCTTGTCTCTGAGGGAGACTTTGTGACTTGTTCTCTGAGTTTCCAGAGAAGAAAATGTGGAAGGCATTCAGTGGTGTATAGAACAAACAGATGTCTTACTTAAACCTTTACTGTAGGGGCACCATATATCTAGGGACTCAGATCAACTACGAATTCCTAAAAGAATCTGGAGGGAGGTCTGCTGTCTATAAGCATAGCAAGTGATTGGAGTTCTGGTTTTATTTTGCAGGTATTTCTTGTGTGTGGTTTCTTGTGGTTTGTGTGTGTGTGTGTGTGTGTGTGTGTTTTGTTTGTTTTGTTTTTTGTTTTTCCCCTTGCTTTGTTTCCTCCTCTGCTCTAGCAGACAACTCAGGCATTTTATCAATCTCTTAAAAAATGTTTTGACCCTACCTGTGGTACGTTTTCTGAGTGTAATTGAAATATATAACCAGGCTGTATTACTTATGTACTGAAATTTTAATAATTTAAGAAGCTAATGATTCTCAATTTATAGCCAACTTAATTGGTAAAATTATTGTGGGCCTTTAAACTATTGATTTTAATGTTCAGCCAATATCCAACTTAAAATGAATTCCATATCACTTCCAACTTGCTTGACTATAGAGTTATTTTGTTGCTAGTTAAGGTTTTGTTGGAAGATGTATTTCTAGGCTTTAAGATTTGGGAAAGGTATGAATCCAACCTATGTACTAGTATCTGGCAAGAAGACAGCAGTGTCTTGAACCAGCAGGGAAAGGAAGGAGGCATATTCAGCACTCCTGCCCTATTTCAACACATCCATTCTCTCTATTAACATTTGTGTTGGTTTGAATGTTGTTTGCAGTATATGGCCCTGCTGCCTTAGAACACTAAGTAGAAGGAACAATAGTGCCAATAATTCTCTGACAGGAATGTACCTCTTTTTCACTTATTTTTTCCTTGAAGAATATGAACTTCCTTGACTTAATTTTTAGAGCAATTTCAGTCCATAGCAAATTAAGGGGAAGGTGCAGAGATTTCCCATATATTTCTGCCCCAACACATGCATAATCTCGCTCATTATTAATATCCCTCACTAGAGTGGTACATTCATTACAACTGATTACTCAGAATCCATAGTTTACATTGCAGTTCATTCTTGGAGTTGTACATTCTATAGGTTTGGACAAATATATTATGGCATACATCCACTATATATAGTATCCTACAGAATAGTTTCACTGCTCTAAAAATCGTCTGTACTGTGTAGCTTGTGAATTTGAACCCCTCGTTGGGCTCTGTGCTGATAGCTCAGAGCCTGGATCCTGCTTTAGATTCTGTCTCTATCTCTCTGCCCCTCCCCTGCTCTTTCTCTCTCAAATATAACTAAACAAATATAACTAAACATAAAATTTTTTTTTTGTCTGTGCTACGTACTCCCACCCATGATCCCACACCATGGTAACCACTAATCTTTTACTGTTTCCATAGTTTTGCCTTTTCCATAAAGAATACAGTTGGAATCATATAATATGTAATCTTTTCAGATTACCCTTTACTTAATAATATGTATTACAGTTTCCTCCATGTCTTTTTATGACTTTACAGTTCATTTCCTTTTAGCTGAATAATATCCCATTGCCTGGATGTACCACAGTTGTTTTTTGTTTTTTTTTATCCATTCACCTACTGAAGGACATCTTGATTGCTTCTAAGTGTTAGAAATTGTGAGTAAAACTGCTGTAAATATCCCTGTATAGACTTTTGTGTCGATATAACTTTTCAGCTCCTTTGGGTAAATATCAAGGAGCTCAATTCCTGGATCATATGGTAAGAGTATGCTTAGTTTTGTAAGAAACTTCCAAACCATCCTCAAAAGTGTCTGTGTCTCACCCTCTCTGTTTGTTTTTAAGTCTATGAACAATCTTCGAGGTCAGCAGTGGTCTAAACGAATAAATATGTGTATGTGTAGTAGTTTTGCAAGGCATTCTGTGGAGCTGGTTATTAATTGATAAGCATGTAGTTCCAGCAGCTGACCCCAGACTTCTGCAACCCAGCCTAGGAGGCATTTGTAAAAGGCCTAGAGAAGCCAAACTGCCTCATTGGTCTTCAGTGGGTAGTACATGGGAGCTGTAGCAAGGATTGGGCAAGTGGCATACAAAGGTACATGTGGAGGTCTCTGTTCCTCTGAAATATGCTGGATAGTCATTGGCTTTGTGAGAACACAGAAAAAGCAAAAGTATGCTGGCCTTTTAGGCGGAGCTTAGTGTTCCTTTCTGTTAACCCAATATCGTTTCACACTTGCCATCTCAGGGTCGGGATGTTTTATTGGACCATGGATACTCTGAGAGTATAGGTCATGTTGGATGGTTGCTTGGGGACAGTTCCTGCTGAGAGCTTGGAGAGGTAAGTGAAAAGAGGGTAGTGCTCTCATTCCTCATGGGCCCCCTTTCCACAGTGCATTTAGTAATGAGTATATTTGCTTATTAGACACGGGCTCTTTGCTTATACATGTTAGAGAGTGATAGAAGCACACAGTCTAGTTGACATTGCTTTTAAAAAGTAATATAGCTCTCTAATAAAATAAGTCCATTTCAAAGCAAAAGTTTTAATGATAAAAGTATTGCGATTTGAGTATACCTACCAAACAATATCTTTCTTCTCCTCTTGAACTTGGAGCCAAGTAAGAGTTGAAGTCAGTGGTCAGCAGATAGGTATCACATGGCAACTGTCGTGCTGAGCAGCAGTGGATCAAACACATACACTCAAGGCTGGTGCAGCCTTAGTGGACTTTACAAGTTCATCTCTGAATTAGGTGAGTGGGCTCAGTCACTGTCCACTGAGTGTCCACTGTCCACTCAGCTGTCCACTGCTGGACAGCTGCCAGCCTCTGGACCGGGCAGGCAACTCACTGCATAGTAAAAAATAGAGGAATTTATTGAATGAGTCTAAAAGTATTTATTTAGTGAACACTCTGTTAGTGCTGGCATTGTTCTAGATGCTGAAGACACAGCAGTGAGTAAGACAGGCAAAATCCTTGCCCTCCGGTATGTTTGTTCCTTCTGTTCGTGGGGGAAATGGGCATAAAGCAGGGTACCATAAGTAGCAGAGACAATAAAAGACATGCTTCTGGTTGACAGACCAGCTCTGAAAGATTGAGAAAGGGCCTGAGAATGACCTCGTGTCTTGTTCTAATTCACCTATCCGATAAATCTTAGGAAGGGGTCTGTAAAGGAGGGGAGATGCAAGGAACATTAGTATAGTGTATTTAAGTAAACATGAGGCAAAGGGGTGGAGGTTTCCTTCCAATAAAAAGTCATATTTGTACGTACAAATTCAACAGATATGAATAAATGAAAGCCCTCCCCAATTCTCACAGTATCACTCCTTCTACCTCCTACAAGATAACCATTATTAACATTTTATGTTAAAATCAGTAATTGCCCAATCAATATCTGAACATAAAACATACATAGTATGTGTATTTAATCATTTAAAATATTTGCTAGGCATAAATGTGGAAGAATAAAGTAGTAAAAGATAAAACAAATGACTGTGCAGACCCTTTAGGTATCCTTACTAAATACACCTGCTATTTTGTTGTAAAGCAGTACTGTTTTCTTTTACTTTCATCTTTCTAATATCAGGGCAAGAAAAAAACCCAACTTTATAGTTTTCTTGCATCTACTGTGATCCTAAGGCTTAAGATCTTGAGTCTTTTCCTTATTCATTAAGTATCCACTATTTACCATGTAAGGTACCAGAAATAGCAAGATTAATAAACACTAATATCCTTTAAAGTCTATGCCTTTATGATCTGTGCTTCCAGGAAAACTGCTTTTCGTGGGGCTGCTGAATACCTTTTAGCTCTCTCTCCTGCAACGTGCACTGATTGAGAGTCCTTCTTTCATGGAGTGGTGTCCTGGCATCTCCAGAATTAGATTGTTCTCCTTTTGAGGTAGATATGTTGTAAACCTCTTCAAGAAGGCCTCATGTTATGTCTCTAATACCTCATGTTCTGTGATCTCTTTTCTCACTCTTGAAGATAGAAGGATGGTAAAAATATGCTGCTTCATTTCTTTCTCTCTCTGGATTCGGAAGGAGTTATATATTGGGATTTTGGTGCTGGCTTACCCCTTATAGCTCCTGTCTCCAATGCCTATCACAGCGGGTCAAATTATTAGTGAGTAAGGAAGTTCCTATGTTTCCTTTAAAGAGAATCATACTTCTGGTTCTTTACAACATTTCTTTTTTAAAAACAGTTTATTTATTTATTTTGAGAGAGAGGGAGAGCACACATGGGTATGCAATCAGGGGAGAGGCAGAGAGAGAATCCCAAGTGGGGTCTGGGCTGTCAGCACAGATCCTGACATGGGGCTCAATCTCATGAACCCAGATATTATGACCTGAGTCAAAATCAAGAGTCAGATGCTTAACTGACTGAGCCACCCAGGTGCCCCTGGTTCTTTACAAACTTCCTTCTTAAAAAAATTTTTTTTTGTTAATGTTTATTTATTTTTGAGAAAGAGCATGAGCAGGATAGGAACAAGGAGAGAGGAAGACACAGAATTTTAAGCAGGCTCCAGGCTCTGAGCTGTCAGCAGAGAGCCTGATGCGGAGCTCGAGCCCACGAACCATGAGATCATGACCTGGACCGAAGTCAGCTACTTAACTGACCAAGACCCAGGTGCCCCATTTACAACATTTCTTAAAGATTGATGCCAACGCTGCAGATTTAACACCCTCTGTGTTTCCCATGAGATCATAGTTTTGAATAATTCCTTAAAAAAGAGCAGAACAGTTTTCTAGTCAATCAAAATTGTAACCTTTCAGTCAACTTGCTTGCCAGTAAAGCCTGGATCACCAAATTATGGACTGAATTCTACCCTTCACCCACTAGGTAGGTGTGTGACTGGAGAATGATAAGAAGCATTCACATTGTGCTTCCCAATTACAAAGCAACATAGCTGAAGGACTTTATTTGATTTTTCATGAATAGAGGACTCAGAATCTCAGTCAAAGATAATATAAAAACCAGTAATGAAAACATGGAATACCAGAGCAAAGTAAATCCTTATAAAAGATGGAAAACTACCAATTTAATGGGGTCAGTTACTCTAATCTCATCTCCAAATATCGCTTATTATTAAAAGCCATTACATAAAGATACATATATGAATTGAACAAAGTGATTCACAAAGGTGCCACAAGAATTTGTACTCCTGCCAGCCCACGGGAGGCCTTATGTTGAGGAGTAATTATGCGGAAGTCTAAATACAGTTTTCTGAACATGATTGTTAAGACTAAACTGGTTATACATGTCTAGCTTCTCCAGCTAGTCAGACATCCAAATAAAGACTAGGGAAATACGTATATTGTTTATGCACACTTGTACAGGGCTATAACAACAGGTACCTTTTATTGAGAACATCCAATTATTCATGATCCCCTACTACAATAGTACTAAATATTTTATCCTGTTTTACTCTCCTTTGTATCTGAGTCACCATCTTAGATTGTAATGTCATGTAATGTACATGACATTAAGTCTTTTAAGCCACCAGGATAGCCTTTAGTTCTGTGCTCTGATATACTAAGCTAGTAGCATTTAATTATGAAATTCTGGACATTCACAGTCAACTAGCAGAAAAGAAAACTTGAAGGTTTCTGTATCTTCTCTAACATGGTGCTTCTTCTCAAACCTTCTTGTGTATGTGAATCACCTGGGAATCTTCTGATTCAACAGGAATGGGTGGGGCTTGAGATCCTTCAGATCTAAGAAGCTCCCAGGTGATGCCAGTGCTGTTAACCCATGAACCATAGTTATAGTGGCTCAAGATAAAATATATGAAGGGTCCCAGGAGATACTGTGGTCTAAGTAAAATTGCTTTCCCTGATATTCTCAATGAGTACCTATTGTATATAGCACTGGATGCATTTTAACCCAAACAGAAATAATTAACATCTTGTCCTTATAAAGATATAGAAATATATAATTTCCACTAAATATCAAAAATAAGTAAGACAATATTTATTTTATTATTTTAGACAATGTTAGAGTCATCTTTATGGAATTAGGAAAAAAACTTAGTGAAGGAAAAACATGAAAGGCATACAAGAAATGAGTTGGAATAAGAAAGACAAAAACATAAGTTTCAAAGAAGTGATGTGGCACAATTGGACAGGAGTGAGAGTAGAAAGTAAGTAACAAAATGAAAGCAGAATTGGAAGGAGAGTTTTGGGGAAGGAAAGAGTCTTTGGAAGGGAAGAGAAAATATTTTTAGTTCACATTTCAAAGGGCTCCAAGTAAGCAAACCAGTCAGTCATGCTGGCAACTTTCATTTGGCTTCCATTGTGTCCCTGGCCCTATTTCTGCTCAGTTCTGACAAGTTAAAGAATATACATTCAGTCTTTGATGTACGACCGCAACTGTAACACTGACTAAATTATAATCCATCTTGCAGTCTAGTTTTGTGAAGAACCTCCCATTTATTCTTCTTTAGTCCCCATTAAGGATATCCCTTCTGGTGTGTCATTCTAGTTTCTTACAGGAACTCCTTAATTTTCCACAAGGAAACTAGAGTTTTCCTCTCAAAACAAAGCCCATATTTGGTATTGTAAAGAGAAGGACAAGATTTTGATGCATCTTATTTTAATTATTTATTATGAAGAAAGTCACTGTAATCAGCCTTTACAAAGCAGCTTGTGTTAAAAGTTGGAATATTTGGAAGCCCAGTAAAAGAGTAATTTTGTTGTTGTTCTACACAACATAACCTTTCACCTAATTAAACAATTCAGCTGTCGGGGGAGGGACAACTGGACCTGGTGCCCAGGCCTTAAATCCTCCATCCCTTGAGGATCTCACTAATCATCAGTGACACCACCACCCTTGCCCTCAGGGAAGATGTTGACGCCTGCCACTATTAGCACCCAGGCCTAGCTAAGGACACACACCCCTTTGGGAATTTACCACAGCCAGCTGAGTCTACTATGTTGCCCCCAACAATGTTTCCCAGAGGTTCAGGGCTAACAGCAGAGAATTATAAGATAATGAGATACAAGTAACTGCTTGTATGTGCCTTGCTCTTTAGAGCATACAGAACCCATTATCACCCCCCTACCACTGCACACCCCCCCTCCCCCCCGCCATCCCCAGAGAGTACCAGGAAGAAGAGAACAGTTTGGGATGCTCTCTTTATTTTGGTCTTCTCAGGCACTCTCCCTTCTTCTTTGGCAGACTTAGGAGCAAGTTCTCTGATGACTGTACAATCACTTCTTCACAACCTTGAACTGAGAGGCTTATCTGGTATGAGGGGAGGAGCCTAAAAAGATTACATCATGGGAATTGTTGAAGTAAAGTACCTTGAGAGTTTGTCACTGCCATTTTCAAAGGAAAAACTGAGTAGGTTACAGTATTTTATTTTATTATTTTATTATTTATTTTTTAGGTTTATGTGGCTGTTAGCAAAACCTAACTCCTTTATTTTTTTAGTTAAAAATTTTAAAAATTGTTAATATTTTATTTTTTAACATATTTAATATACATATGTAATATAACTTATTGTCAAATTGGCTAACATACAGTGTGTAAAGTGTGCTCTTGGTTTTGGGACTATATTCCTGTGGTTCATCGCTTACATACAACACCCAGTTCTCATCCCAACAAGTGCTCTCCTCAATGCCTATCACCCATTTTCCCCTCTCCCCCACCCCCATCAACCCTCAGATTGTTCTCTGTATTTAAGCATCTCTTATGGTTTGCTTCTCTCCTTCTCTGTAACTGTTTTTTTCCTCTTCCTTCCCCACATGGTCCTCTATTAAGCTTTTCAAGATCCACATATGAGTGAAAACATGGTATCTGTCTTTCGCTGACTGATTTCACTCAGCATAATACCTTCCAGTTCCATCTACATTGCTGCAAATGGAATGATTTCATTCTCATTGCCAAGTAGTATTTCATTTGTGTATAAACTATGCCTTCTTTATCCATTTATCAGTTGATGGACATTTAGGCTCAAAGCAAGACCAAACAACAGACAGCTTTTAAAAAGATCCAGAACAATCTATATGCCAATACTTTTACATGCTACAATTTCTTTTTTTCTTTTAATGTTTGTTTATTTATTTTGAGAGAGAGGAAGAGAGCATGCAAGCAGGGGAGGAGCAGAGAGAGAGGGAGAGAAAGAGAGAATCCTAAGCAGGCTCTGTGCGGGGCTGTCAGTGCAGGGCTCAATCTCAGTCTCAAGAACTGTGAGACTATGGCCTGAGCTGAAATCCAGAGTTGGATGTTCAACTGACTGAGCCACCTAGGTGCTCCAAGAGTTGCACACTACAATTTCAAAATGAAAAAGATTCTCAGAATGCATGTTATCTCATGTGGTATTAGTGGTCAAGGTGGAGATAGTAGTTATGGTGTGTGCTGCCTTTCTGCTGCTCATTTTCCTTAACTTTTGTCTTTTTGTGTTGTCTCCATTGGGAACAGAAGGCACATATTCTGGATGTTATATCTCTTCAATTCATGTGAGAACATTTGATTCTACATTTCTGGAATTAGGTGTGATACATGCCACCTTCTGGCCATTATTAAGAACGCACCTAAAATGAAGAGGGAGGAGCATGAGAGAGAGCGAATTGAGCCTGAAAGCAGTGCTTTCTGAAGCCAGATACCCCATCCTCACCACCAGAACTACCTGTGGTGCTTGTTCAATGCAGTTTGCTGGACCCCAGCCCATACTCAACATGATTGGTGTCTCTGGAGGTGGAACGGGAATCTGGATTTATAGCAAGAACTTTGCCCACTAAAGTTGGAGAAGCACAAGCTTAGAGACATGCAGGATTTTTCTGCCCCTAATTAACTATATAACTTAGCTCTCTTCTCTTCCTTCCCCTTCTCCATGCTTCCATTGCTACCAGTGCCCTCTACTGAAGGGGCTACAGTTGTCCATGTGTCCTGATAGTGGGCACCAAAGCTTTTCCTGTCCTGACAGTACAGACGCCATGGTAAACCCAACTGCCTGACTTATCTTTTGTATCATAATAAAAAACAAAAAATATATTTTGCATTTTTAAAACTTAATTTCTTTAAACTTTGTCAAGCACTTTTGTGTACCTTATTTTATTGGTCCTCGAAGTTTACTTTCTATAGACTCCCTTCAGAGACCATAAAACTGAGTTTTCTTCAGTTTTAGTATGCATGTTTTACATTCCATATGCACAGGAGAGAGACATTTTAAAAATGAAGAAAATTCAGTTTATCATATATATTGCCTTATCATATATATTGAATTCCATATATATATCTAATTTATATATATATATATATGTAAAATGATGAATAGGGGTTGACCTCCTCCTCTAAATGATCAAAAACCCTAACGTATGCTCTTTCTAGAGGTTCCTAGATTGTATGATTCCTGTTTGCACAAGTTTTAAATTTGCAGTAAGTTCCTCAAAGATATTCTTTATAATTAAAAGCTCCTTAAAATTGTTGTTGTTGTTATTTTTAAAAAATGCTACCCTGGAATTCCTGAACTTCTTCATCAGTCTAGATGTGGTCTCTGAATTCAAAGGATAGATGCAGATTGAACATCAAACTTGTCCTGGTAGGATAACTAGTTCTCCCTGTTATGACAAGTTATTTATAATAATAGAGCATTGTTATGTATGCTAGCTTACTGTTAATTCATTCCATAAATATTTATTGAGTGCCTATTATGTATAAGACACTATTCCAGAGGATACAGAAGTGAATAAAACATATAAAAATGACCTACCTTCTTGGAGTTCACATTTTAATGGGAGGAGACAGGCAATAAACAATGTAAAGTATAGTAAGTCCTATGGAGAAAGTAATGGAGAAATGATGGCTAGGGAGTATTGAATGGTTTGAAATGATAAGGCATTCTGGGAAGGCTCACTAAGAAAGTCATGTTTGAGGAAAGATGAAAGGCATGTGAGATATCTGGGGAAAGAATGTTTTAGATAGAAGGCAATCTAAGCAAAAGGGCTTTGAGAAGCAAATTGTTTTCCCAGTTTTATTGACAAATCATTGATACACATCACTATATAAATTTAAGGTGTACAGTGTGATGGTTCAACTTGCATATATTGTGAAATTATTGTAGTAATAAGTTCAGTTAGCATCCATCATCTCATATAGATACAATAAAGAAAGCAAAAATAAAAGTTTTTCTTATAATGAGAACTCTTACGATTTACTCTCTTAAAACTTTCCTATATTATCATTCAGCAATGTTAGCTATAGTTTTCATATTGTATAGTACATCCCTAGTATTTGTTTGTCCTTTAACTGAGAGTTTGTACCTTGACCCTACCCCCTACCCCACGCTTTTTCCAATGGAGATCTCACAGTATTTTTCTTTTTCTGCCTGACTTATTTCACTTAACATAATGCCTTCAAGATTCATCCATGTTATCACAAGTGGCAGGATTTCCTTGTTTCTTATGAGTAAATAATATTCTTACACACACACACACACACACACACAGACATCACAGCTTCTTTATGCATTCATCTATTGATGGACACAGGCTTTCTCCATGTCTTGGCTATTGTAAATAATGACACATAAAGGTACAGGTATTTTTTTTTTAATTAGTATTTTTGTTTTCTTTAGATAAACACCCAGAAGTGGAATTGCTTTATCATAATGTAGTTCTATTTTTAATTTTATGAGGATCTTCCATACTTTTCACATAATGTTTCTGCCAATTTACATTTCCACCAACAGTGTACCAAGCTTCCCTTTTCTTCACATCTTTACCACCATTGTACCACCTCTTGTCTTTTAATGATGACCATCCGAACAGGCGTGAGGTGATACGAAAAAGGAATATGCATGGCGTATTCCAGGTTCACAAGGAGGCCTATGTAACAGGGACTGAGAAAGTGAGGAGATATAGTAGAAAATGAAATCAGAGAGTTGACTGGGTGCCGGATTGATCAAGACATTATAGGCCGTTGTGTGGACTCTGAGTGAAACGTGTAGCTATTGATGGGTTTTTGGGAAAGAAGGGACCTGGAATGTTTTAAAAAGATTATTCTGAATCTTATATTAAGAACACACTGTAAAGGGCCAGAGAAAGAACAGGAAGAACAACTGGGAAGCTGTGGTAGACCATTATTCAACAAACATTCCCATTCCCATCCTCTACATTAGGTGGAATAAATTTTACCCACCCACTTAAACTGGATTTGCTCATTTAATTGGCTTTAGCCAATGAAATGTGAGTGAAAAGTTACTGTATGCCAACCTAGAGATGAAGCTTTAAAAGACACAGCTGGTTTTCTTCAGCCCTGTTGTCTAAAGTGAATCTCAAGTAGTCAGTGTTCCTTTAGCCTGGGCACCAGAATGAGAGACATGCAGCAGACAGCAACGTGATCTGCATCCTAGAGCCAAGACAAGATGACCCAGCAAAGCTCAGTCAAGCACAGGAAAGTCACAGCAGATTTGTAGATTTTTGAGCAAGAAGTAAATTATGTTGAAAGCCACTGAGATTTGGAAAGATATTTTTTATGCAGTAAAGTCTGATTAATGCGGGTACTATTATAATAACTTAGGAAAACAGTGATGGCAAACTAGAGTGAAATAGGGTAGTTGTGGTAGGATAAGAATCTGGATATATGTTTGAAGGAAGGAAAGATTGAAAGAGGGACATTATCTGGGGCATGCATAAAAGATCAGAGTTAAACTTTGTATATGTTAATTTGATATGCCTATTATATTTGCAAACAGAGGTGTCCAATGAGCGGTTTGGTATTTAAATAAAGTCTTCAGGAGAACACCACTTCTTCTGGCCATGAAAGATTAACAGTGACTAGATTTATTCTTCCACCTTTAAGAACTAGAAAGTTGGAAAACAGTGTTTCCAAAACATTGGATAACAGGTCCTGGGCATCCTGAGAGAAGGAAAAACAAGGTGAACCTTATTGCCCTATTTTGGCTTGCCATCTGGAGGCAGTTTTCAGTTTTCAGTGGATGGAGGGAAAGCTCAAACAAAGTCTGGTGGTATAACTGAATAGAGAAGATAAAGACAGAAGTTCAGAGAGGCCAAGTAGGCTAGAGTCATTTTAGGTGAGGGGAGGGAAGAAGAGAAATAGTGAGAAAGAAAGGAGGAGGGAGAGAGAGGGAAAGATTGATTCAGAAGTTTGCAGAGGCCTCTTGACCTTTGTCTGAGTACTGATAAATGCATGTGAGAGAGAAAACTACCCCAGGCAGGGGAAAGGACCACTGAAAAGCAATAACCTAAATAATTCCTAAAGCTCACGTGAGACTGGGATGACTGGTATTTTCACCAGTCAGAGAGGAAAGACCTTGTGTTGTATGGAGCATTGGAGAAACTTCAGAAGGGTACCTTAGTAGTCAGGTAGTAGTGAAGCTAAATTAGAATTAGGCTAAAGGATGTTCTAAGTCTCCCTAATAAAGTTTAAAAATAAGCCTCAAAAGAGTTAGACTGATTCAAAATAACTGTGTGCCAGAAGAAAGCCCAACACTATTAAAAGGAACTCAACAAAATATAGCACCCAATTATGTAAGGTCTCAATGTCCAGTATTCAGTAAAAATTACCAGAAATTCAAATGCAGAAACATGACCTATAATCACAAGAAAAATGTCAATAAATAGAAATAGAACTAGAAATTACAGTGGTGATAGAATAACTGAAATTGGTTATTACAATTTACTTCATATTAACACAAGAGTAAGGGGAAACAGAATATGATGAAAACAGAAATGGATAATATGAAAAAGATCCAAATCAAACTTCAAGAGATAAAAAATACATATCCAAGATGAAGAATAAATGGGGTAGACAAAGTAAAAACCTCAGAAGAAAAGAACAGGGCAATAGAAACCATAAAAATGAAGTACAGAGAGGAAGAAGATTGAAAGAAAAGTGAACAGACCTGAGGTACAATATCAGGAGATGGTAGATATTTAGAATTGAAATCCTAGAAGCAAGGTGGGAAGAGGGCAGAAAATATTTAAAGGAAAATGGCCAGATTTTTTCCAAATATGATGAAAACTCTGTGTACAGATCCAAGAAACCCAAGAGATCCCAAGGAGGAAAATTGTAAAGAAAACCACACCAAATTTATATTCAAATTTTATAATCAAAATTTAGGAAGCAATGATAAAAATAAGATCCTAGATCCTAATAGTAGCCAGAATAAAAAAGACATATTCATATCAGTACTTTTTTTTGGTCAGAAACTATGCAAGACAGAAGACGATCCTCAGTATTAAAAAAAATTTTTTTAATGTTTATTTCTGAGAGAGAGACGAGTGTGTGAGTGGGGGAGGAGCAGAGTCAGAAGCAGGCTCCAGGCTCTGAGCTAGCTGTCAGCACTGAGCCCGACGCAGGGCTCAAACCCACGAACTGCGAGATCATGACCTGAGCTGAAGTTGGACCCTTAACCAACTGAGCCACAAAGACACCCCAGCAATTCTCAGTATTAAAAATGTCAATCTAGAATTCTATACCCAGCTTTCTGATTTTTCACAAATGAAAGTGAAATAAACACTTTTCAGAAAAACAAATGCAGACAAAATTAGTGTCAGCAAGAAATGCTGAAGGAACTTATGCAGGCAGAAGGAAAATGATACCAGATGGAAATTTGGATCTTTATTATGGGATGGGAAGTGCCAGAAATGGTAAGTATATGGTAAATATGAAATGCTTTATGTTCTTAGTTTTTAAGTCTTTAAAAGGTAAGGATTGCTTAAAGTGAAATAGAAATAACATATTGTTGGGTTTAAAACATATGTAGAAATAAAGTATATTATAAAATAGCTCAAAGGACAGGATGGTGAATTAGAAGTATCAGGTTGAAAGTTCCTCATAATGTGCATGAAATGACTTATCATTTGAAGGTAGATGGTTGTATTAGTTACCTATTCCTGAATAACAAATTACCCCAAATTTAGCAACTTAAAACAGCAGTGAACATTTGTTGTCTCACATAGTTTTGTGCTTTAGGATGGGCTTAGCTGGGTGGCGCTTGCTCGAGATCTCTCATTAGGTTGCAGTTTAGATTAAAAGGGGTTGCTGTCATCTGAACACTTTACTAGGGATGTAGAATTTGCTTCCCAGGTAGCCAGGTGACTAGAAAGTTGGTGCTAGGTCTCGGCCAGAGTCCTCGGTTATTTTCTGTGTGAACTTTCCATAGGGCTATTGAGTGTCCTCAGGGCCGCAGCTGGCTTCCTCAGTGAGTGATGCAAAAAAACCCAAAACCAACCAACCAAACAACAACAACAATAACAAAACAATCAGTTGGAAGTCACAATATCTTTTTTACCTAGCTTAAGAAGCCACACACTGTTAGTTTTCTGTGTACTATTATTTACACAGGTCATCTCTACTCAATGTGGGAGTAGACTACATTAGGGCTTGAGCATTAGAATATAGAGATCATTGGAAAACATGTTGCAAGTTGATTAACTCAGCTGTTAGAATAACATATTGTAAACTCAAGAGCATCAGTGAAATATTCTTTAAGCAAAACTTTAGCAAATACAGTTCAACCATATATAAAAAAGGATAATACATCTTTTATCCCAGTTTTGCTGAGAAATAGCTTATATACATCATTGTATAAGTTTAAGGCATTAAGCATGATGGTTTGATTTACGTATATTGTGAAATAAATACCACAATAGGTTCAGCTAATATCCATCTTTTATAGCTCAAATATATTTAAAAAAGAAGAAAATAGTAAAGGAAATAAAATTCCTCCTTGTGATAAGAAGTCTTAGGGTGTGCTTTTTAACAAGTTTCCTAAATATCATACATTAGTATTAGTGGTAATTTTCATGTTGTATATTGCTACTACTTATTTCTCTTATAACTAGAAGCTTAATCCTTTTGACTACTTTCCTTCAATTTCTTTTCCTTCCATTCTCTACCCCTGGTAACCATGTCTTGGCTATTGTAAATAATGCTGCTATGACCATGGAAGTGTGTATATCTTTTCAAGTTAGTGTTTTCATTATTTGGATATATTCCCAGAAGCGGAATTGCTCAATCAATGGTAGTTCTATTTTTAATTTTTTAAGGATCCTCCACATGGTTTTTCTTAGGGGCTGTACCAATTTACAGTCCCACCAGTTTTGCACAACGATTTCCTTTTCTCCACATCTATGCCAGAATTTATCTCTTGTCTTTTTGCTGTTGGCCATTTCAACAGGCATGAGGTAATATTTCATTGTGGCTGTAATTTGTATAGGATAATACATTTTTCTAAAAAATGTTCATTCAGTTTTTTTTTGAGAGAGAGATACAGAATGCAAGTGGGGGAGGGGCAGAGAGAGAGGGAGACACAGAATCTGAAGCAGGCTCCAGGCTCCGAGCTGTCAGCACAGAGCCTGATGCAGGGCTCGACCCCACAAACCACGAGATCATGACCTGAACTGAAGTCAGATGTTCAACCAGCTGAGCCACCCAAGAACCCCAGAATAATACAATTTGACCAATGAAAGTTCATGTCAGGAATTCAGTGTTGGTTTAACATTCAAAAATAAATAGAATTCACCAATTAACAAAAAATAAAGAAGATAAAATTCGTAATCACCTCAGTGGATGCAGTAAAAGCATTTTTTTTCCTCAAAATTCAACACCCAGTCATGATAAAAACCCTACAAACCAGAAATAGAAGAGAACGTCTTCAATCTGATAAAGGGCATCTACAAAATCCTTACAACTAATATCATACTGAATACTTTCTCTTGAAGACTGGCAACAAGGCAAGGGTGTCCATTCTCACCACTTATTTACTATTTTTATTGTGATTTCTAGCTAGTGCAATATGATAAGAAAAAGAAGCAAAAGACATAAAAATTGGAAAGGAAGCAGCTTTTATTTGTATATGACATGATCATCTACATTTAAAACAACAATTAGGGAATCTACAAAGAAGGTACTTGGGAGAAAAAGAAAAAGAAAGAACTAATACATAATCCTGCGAAGTAGCAGGATACAAAGTCAATATTCAATAAGTTAATTGTATTTATATAAATTCACAACCAAGAATTGGGATTTGAACTTAATATAATAATAAATTTTAATGGTGTTAAAGCATTTACTAGTTTTAAAATATGAAATATTTGTTTTATAAAATATGTGAAAGAATTATACACTTAAAAATATAAAATTTATTGGAAGAGAGTAAAGAAAATCTCGAAGATGGGGACATATACCAGGTTCACAGATTGAAAGATTAATTATCATTAAAATGTCAAGTCTCCCTAATATATCTGTAGATTCAATGCAACCTATTGAACCCTAGCACCTTTTATTATTTTGTAAAAACTGATAAGTTGATTCAAGAATTTTTATGCAAATTAAAAGTGCTAAAGTTGCCAAAAACAATTTTTGAAAAAACAAAATTTGAGAATGTTTACTATCTGATTTCTAGTCTTACTTTAAAGTTTTGCAGTAATCAAATACCACGGTATTGGCATAAGAATAGATATATAAGAAAATGGAAATAAATAGACCATCCCAAAATAGATACATACATGTGTAGTCAATTTATTTTCAACAAAGATTTCAAGGTAATTCAGTGGGGAAAGGAGAGTTGTTGTAATAAATGGTGTCGAACAATTGGATAGCCATGTGAAACTCCTTAGCACACATTTTGTAAGAAATTAGCTGTAAGTGGATTATGCGCCTACATAAGAGCTAAAACCAACTTACAGAAGAAAACATAGGAAATCAACTTTATAACCTTAGTTTGGGCAAATATATCTTAGGATACAAAATGTATAAACCATACGTTCTTTAAAAACAAGGTGGTAAAATCAGATTTAATCAAAATGTAAAATTTTTGCTCTTCTACATACACTGTTAAGAAAAGGAAAAAGCAAGCTACAGATGGAAAGAAAGTATTAGTGAAACATATATCTGATGAAGAACCTGTGTCCGTAATAGAAGAACTCTTACAACTTAAAAATAATAAGATAAATATAGGACAACAAATATGACAGATTTGTAGACACTTTCCCAAATAAGTTGTATGAATGCTAAATAAGCCTATGTATGATGTTCAAAATTATTGGTTATGAAGGCAATGCAAAGTAAAATCACAATGAAATATCCGCATGTGCATATTTTTGGCAGCTCTATTTATAATAGATAAAGCTAGAAAGAACTCAAACTTTCCTTGAGTGGGAATGAATCAATAGATTGTTGTACATCAATGCATGGAATTTCCTAGCAGTAGATAGGAAAGAACTAATGATTGACGTAATAATATGAGTGGGTATCAAAAACTTTACGTTAAGTGAAAGGGGCTATTCTCAAAATATCACATAATGTATAATTCCATTGAAAGGAAGTTCTAGAAAAGACAAAACTCTTGGGGCGCCTGGGTGGCTTAGTCAGTTAAGCATCCGACTTTCGCTTAGGTCACGATCTCACGGTTCGTGGGTTTGAGCCCCGTGTCGGGCTCTGTGCTGACTGCCAGCTCAGGGCCTGGAGCCTGTTTCAGACTATGTCTCCCTCTCTCTCTGACCCTTCCCTGCTCACGCTGTCTCTCTCTCTTGCCTAGAAATAAATAAAACATTAAAAAAAATTAAAAAAATAAAGACAAAACTCTAATGACAAAAAACAGATTCGTGGTTGCCAGAGGATGAGGCAGGTTGTGGGGGGAGGTTTTACTGCAAAGGAGCAGGAGAGAACATTCTAGATGAAGGAAATGTTCCATATCTTGCTTTTGATGGTAGTTACCTGACTGTATTCATTTGTCAAAATTCATAAATTGTATAATTTTATTGAATATAGATTATATGTCAAAATAGCCAATGAAAAATTTTTAAGAGAGGTCCAGGATAGAGGTAAATGTGTAACTCGTGTATATTGATGGAATTTAAGGCTATAGAAATGGATGGATTACATGAAGTTCAAAGATTGAAGCTTAAAGATTGAGCAGTTGTGTACTGCAATGTTTAGAAAACAGGAAGATGAGTAGGAAGTAGCAAAAATGACTCAGAAGGAGTAGCCACTAAGGAAAATGAAGTATTTGAAATGTCTTAGAAGACAAATGATAAAGATATTTCGCAAAGAAGTGAATGATCATCTGTGTCACATGCTGTTGATGTGTCAAAGAATATGAGGAATGAATGTTTCTTATTGAATATAATAGTCAAATATGAAGGCAATTCATATTTTGCCTTGAACAAGAGAATGTTGGCTGGGATTGCATTGGTTTGGTTCGAAAAAAGAATGGGTGTAGTTAGAGATAATGAATAGGCAACTCCAAATTAGTTTTGTTATAAAGTGAAGGAGTGTAACGGAGTATAGGTTGGAGGTATAGTAAAGTAATGAGGGAGATGATGGTGATGATGATGATGAGGGTAGCAGTGGCGATGATGATAACTTAAGATGGTGCAACACTAGCATGTTTTTATGCTTGTGGGAAGGATTTAACAGAGAGAGAAACATTTATCATATAGGAAAGAGGGAGTATTTCTAGTAGCAATATCTCTAAGCAAGAGAAAGTTGATGGGATCTAGTGAATGAGTTGAAGCACTGGCCTTGGATAGTTGTGTAGACAATTGGTCTATATTAAGAGGAGAATAATTTAGAGTGTATGGGCACATATGTGATGAGATGTGGTGATGAAGCTTAGGGAGAATTCAAAACAAATTACTTCTGTTTTCTACTTCTATTTTCTCAGAGGTACAGGAAGCAAGATTATCAACTGGAAACGAAGATAAAGAGGAACTTCGGAGGATTGAAGCGAGAATAGAAGTGAGAAATGAAACAACCATCTAGGATGGGTGTGTGAAGGAACCAGGGAAATAGGGTTTGATTGCTGGGCAGCATTAAGAGGCTACTTGTGCAGAGTGATTATCCCTTTGAAATGAGAATAGTCAGGTTTTCTCTAGATTCATTCAGCTACAGGACGCAGGCACAAAGCAGATGGAGAGATGAACTTACCCTGTATTCGGGTTTTTGCTACAAGAGAATGAGAAAGTGGGAGAGAGGCAAAAGAGTTGAGAATATGTACAAGGGAATGATGATAAAGATGGACTGTGTATTTAGACAGTGGAAGGAAGTGAGGACACGAGGAGAATGGTGGCCAGTAGAAAGGTGGTTGGATTAGTGGACTATAGGATGTAATAGGGAGTAAGAATTGTTTAAACCAGGTGCTAGAGACAGTAAGTTTGAAAGATGAAAGCAATGAGTGGGGAAGGGATTTCTTAAAAGTACAAGTCGGGAAGAAGTGACTACAATACCAGTAGTTGACTATGCGAGTGACTCTCTGAAATGGGTAGAAAACAAGATTTTACTGAAAAAGAAGTAGTGACAGTATTCATGCCCTGCATCACATTCCCTTGGTCTAGCTCGGATTTCATCAGCAGCGGTGGCATACAGTTCTTGTATGTTTTGCTTTCCTACGTTGAGCACCTATTTTGCCTCTGCTTTTCTGCTTCAAAGTTTTCCTTTGAGAGCTCTCTCGGAGCAAGCAAGGGTAGTCTGGAATTGTGGAGTATATACTTCTGGTGACAAATCTAAACCAGTTGGGATCATGAGTTGATGGACAAATGCCCCAGCTTCCTGTCTTTGAAAGGCAGTTCAGTTTAACATGGTTCCTCAGAAGGACTGAGTGGCTATTGTGTATTCTTGCTACTAATACAGTAGCGTACACCCCTTCCTTCTCCCTCACCATTAACTTCTGGGAATCATCTCTCTAAAAAATTACCTGAAGCCAACTGCTTCTTTCAGGATATGCTATGGAAAAACCAAATTAAGGAACTCAGAAGCCAAGTTATTCAAAGGATGATTCAAATGGACATTTAAAATATCATAGTAATGTTGGAACAAATAAAGTAATATAGGAAATGCAATCTACAAGGAACAGGGGGAGCATTACTTAGCCTAGTGCCTAGCACTCAGTAATGATTTGGCAAATATTTGTTGAATGAATAATGCATAGAGCATACAACCCATTCTTAGGAATTTCAGTTTCCTACTATAAGAACTCCTTGAAGAATCATTCTGATGTCCATTGTGTGACATCCATACCACACTGACTTGATAAATAAGAATGGTGAGACAGGTTTAAAGGCAGGTTGAGGACACAAACTACCAGTAAGTAGGAAATTCAATTATGTTGTTTTGAATTATCTGTGGAAGGAAAGGTCTGGATATTTGCTGAAAACTGTCAAGCCGGAACTGTTCTGTATAGTTTGAGAAACGGCAATGAAATATCTCAAGCCCACTCAAGGTGATCTTCCTTACCTTCCTCCTCAAACTGTGCTCCGAAAACCTCCTTCTGGGCACAATCACTTTCACAAATTACTTGAATAGAATGTTGAGGTTTTTCCAATGCTGCACTTCTTTGTATGAAGAGGTTTCAAATTAATGAAATGTTGCTGTAAATTCATTAAGAAACACATTTACAACTTTAATATTTGTGTTCCCCTAATGCATACCTAAATGGTTCCTGAAAGTGAAACAACAATGTAGGCAGTTGATTAACTTTAAACATTATCTCTAAATGAAACATAGCATATTTATAGGGACAGAGCTGATTAATGTTGAACAGAAAAATGAGAGGAATTGATGGAAATATCCCTCAATAGGAGTAGGAGTAGGAGTTATACCTGAGATGCTGAGTTTGTAAATGTAATGCCTGTTCTTATCTCTGTAATGAAAATTGTCATTAGGAAGATGGCAGAAGTAGGTTGTTACTGTCGGTAATGAAATAAGACATGAAACACTTGAGAGTATATTCATTAAACATACTCTTCTATTGGTAGAAAGGAAAATGATCTCATTTATGTTTTAGAGAGAGACACTAATGTACACATTAAAGATACAGATTCTGTTATATTATTCTAACACTTTGAAGCATATGTACAGCATAGACCATTTGCTTTTAAATGGCTGAATACAATGAAAGAAGCACTTTACATTTAAGACTTGTTTTATATTTTATAACTAAAAAACAGCTTAGACCCATAAGTACACAATTTGGTATGTCTATTTATGTACCTATATATCTATCTATTGTCAGAGATGCTCCTGAATATATCTCAATTGGTTCATTATGGAAAACATGGAAAAACTGATAAGTAATAAAAAAGGTAATTTACACCACTCATAATTCCACTTCGGAGATCATTACTATTATCACAGTACCATAGTTTGGAAAGGCAAGTTAATGATATGTATCAAAAGTCAATTTGTATCAAAAGATATCTAATCCTTGAGGAAAGGGTTTTTCTCAAGGAAATAATTACTGGACAGGTTCCTAAGGCATTTATTGCAGTGTTTAAAATATGTTTAACCATGGAATACTGTACATAAAACTATTTTTTAACATTCATCATTGTCTACCTATATATTCACATAAGAAATAGCCAATACAAATGGTGTTGTAGAAGAGTATTCAATGATAATGAAAGATCTTCACTATATAAAGCTCAGTGAAAACAGCAGTGTCTAAAATAGTAACTAATGATGGGTGTGCATGTGTGTGTCTGTGTAGAGAGAAGACTATAAGTGTACTCCTCATATTTCATGATGATTATTTCTGAGTGGTAGGTTTTCAGTTTTCTTTCTGTTATTTGTATTTTTAAATGATATAAAATAAACAAAGTCCTTTTTAAAAATGTAAGTAATTATAAGGAAAAGCAGACACATAAGCCTCAAGGGAAGCTGTCAAGTTCTGGAAATTTGAGAGAAAGACATTTATCAAAGGTTTGATAATTTTGCTTCATATAAAATATAAACACAAAGGGCATAATGTCTGGGGTGCCTGGGTGGCTCAGTTGGTTAAGAGTCTAATTTTTGATTAATACTCAGGTCATGATCTCACTACCGTGAGATTGAGCCTTGCCACGGGATCCACTTGGAGACTGCTTAAGATTCTCACTCTTCTGCCCTGCTCTTTCTTTCTCTCAAAAAGAAGGTATAACATATAAATATTCCTATAAAATCTTTATCTGGAAATGAGAGAGGTAGGAGAAAGCCTTAGAAAAGGAGGTAAGGGGGGCACCTGGTGGCTCAGTCAGTTAAGCATCTGACTTCAGCTCAGGTCATGATCTCACAGTCTGTGGGTTTGAGCCCCACATCGGGTTCTGTGCCGACAGCTCAGAGCCTGGAGCCTGTTTCAGATACTGTGTCTCCCTCTCTCTCTGCTCCTCCCCCACTCGTGCTCTGTCTCTCTCTGTCTCAAAAATAAATAAAACAAACAAAAAAAATTAAAAAGAAAAGAAAAGGAGGTAAGGATGTTGCCCCTGGGTGGCTCAGTTGGCTAAGCAGCCAACTTCTGCTTAGGTCATAATCTTGTGGTTCATGAGTTCGAGCCCTGTGTCAGGGCTCTGTGCTGACAGCTCAGAACCCCTACCTTGCCTCGGATTCTGTGTCTTCTTCTCTCTCTATGCCCCTCTCCCAACTCACCCTCTGTCTATGTCTCTCTCTCTCAAAAATAAACTTAAAAAATTTAAAAAAAAAGGAGGTAAGGAGATACATGAACCAAATTTAATTTAAAATAGCTCTTAAGGCCAGACCTAGTCTCATTCTTTTCACAGAGAATTGATGGAAAGTGACTGCCTTTCAGAAATAGGTCCCAGAAGTGTAGATGGCTCTGGCTTGCTCTCCACTCCATTATTGTTCCCTGGTGAGTCTGTGACAGAAACTGAGAAGACAGGAACATGGCTGGTGGTGCTGTAAACATATTGATGTTCTTCAGATGTTATTTCAGTAAGATTTCTTTAACAAGCTCCAAGCTCCTTTTTTTTAAAAGTAGGAGGATGGCATCTAATACACAGTCAAAACTTACTATAAAATAATTATACAACTGATTCCCCAACTTTTAGTTAAAATAGATGAAAATGAAGATATCATGGGTGAAAAGGAGGTCAGAGAAGCAATGGAACAGGTCAGTCGTCACTGGGAGCAGCAGGGACTTTGATCAGTCAGAGGAGGATGCTGATTCCTAAGATGGAGGGAAGAAGGTGCCAGAAAGGGAGAGAGTACAGAATGGGTTGGCAAACTTTTTCTGTAAGGAGCCAGATAGTAAATATTTTAGGCTTTGCAGACCATATGGCTTCTGTCCCAAATGCCTGACGCTGCCACTGTAGCTCATGAGCAACCATGGGCAATGCTTGAACACTGAGAGTGGCCAAATTCCAATAAAACTTTGCTTACAAAAATACAAGCAGGCTGGATTTCACCTGCAGGCTGCAATTTGCTGATCTTTGGTCTAGACTTAAGTGATGGAGAAAATGTTAATAATGCGGATTAAACTGAAAAGTAAGTTGTGTCTATCATCTTTGCCTTGAGACAAGCATACAAAATTATTTTTTAGTGTTTGAAAACTATTCTCTTAGCAAAAACAGTTGCTCCCACATCATTAACAAATGAGTTAAGTTCCATCATTCATCGCTATTCATCTTACTCATTAATAGAAATGAAAAGTTTAACCAACATCTGCAATCAAGCTTGGAGTGCTTCTTGTTATACTTGACCAGCACACCACAGTTTCCCTCCAAGGACCCCCTGGCTCTCAAGCCTGCTCTGACCTATGCTGAGATCTCGGATTGTTGTGCAGAGATGAGGTGGCTTGTTTTTAAAAATGGACATTTCAGGTCCACCCCACAGTAACTTTCTTTTCCAAACTACACAGAGCTTGTTTCAGCTTCTTCTGTTGAAGACATCAGGCTTAGTTTCTGGTAGATCAGCCCACTGTATCTAGATGTGTTTTAAGCACATCATATGCAAGTAGTAGAATATTCTGGTGATATAATTATGTCCCTTGGGCATGACAAGATGGAACTTAGGACAGGGTCTGGAAGGAGAGAATAGATGAAAGCATCGCTGACTTGCTTGAATAAAAAAAATGAGAGGATATTGTGACTAGCCTGAACTGAATTCTGTTGTAGGACAAGGAGCAGGACTCTTTGAAAAGCCTCCTGCTTTGAAGCCACTTACTTTTCAGTCTAGCTGGGATAAGAGTGAAGCAAAGCTACAGGTACAGACTCTAGAGAGAATTCAGCAGAGGCAGGATATGATAACAGGAGGTGAGTAAGGTAAATGTAAGCCCTATAAGGATCATTTGGAGTATGATTGGGGGAAAGGAGATGTGCGTACATCTTCACCTATGTGGCATGGGAGGTTTGTGTCAACTTGTAAATAGCGGTGATCAGAAGGCCAGAGAACACAGAGGCAGATAACATTGGGTGTATACATTAATCCAAGACATTGTGGGTTTTTTTTTTTTTGTATTCTGTCTTTTTATTCACCCCCTTCCCCTCGCACTATAAGATGTTCTGTAAGATCTTGATTTAATTAATGTTGGAAGGATGCCATTAGTGATGATTATGTTACATGTGCTTATGGCTGAGATGAGAAACACTTTACAGGGACCACACTTATCTGATTTAGTGTTACTTCTATACTAATGCTTCAGAATTGGGCTAGGATAGAGACACAGCCTTCTACAACATCATACCCCCACCCAGATTATTGCAGTTTGGCTGACATATAAGGTTGGTTCTTTCTTGCAGGTTTGAACTTTAGCTCTTCGCACAGTAAAAAAAAACAAAAACAAAAACAAAAAAATGAAGAAACAAAAAACATTGTGTAGTGAAATCTCTTCCTGAATATTTACACCTGCCAACTAAAAAACCTGCACAATGCCAGAACAACCATAGATTGTTCCATTGTGCCAGCTGTATTCTGGGATTATGTATTCCCCAGAAAACTGTATAATTCTTTAATTGAAACACTTTGCTAAATGTTTCTATTTTTTCCTCTTAAAGAAAAACACTATGCTACTGCGTAGGATCTAAAGTTCAGAACCACATATAGTAGAAACTGTAGGTTGAAGAAAACAAACAAAAATCATTAGTCAAACATTTCCCTCTGCTTTAATAAACAGTAGTATAAAAGTGAGTTATTAGGAATTCTATATGTTTTTACTTAAAAGATGACTTCAGTAACTGCCTACCAGATATGGCTTTATTTCCAGACTCAGTTTATGTGCTGAATTTCTCTAGTTTTATATAAGTGTTAATCATGAACGCAGAATGTAATTGCTTAAAGAGAACAATTCTTCACTCTACCCTTTCATACTTTATGAAGGCGTATACTAGAAATGACTTTTGAAAACATTAAGTGCCAAAATTTTCATTACTTTTGTAAAGGAGGTTGTATAATTTTCCCCTGAAAATGCACTTCAGTGAACTAGCCACTGGATGTCACTGTTGTGACATACAGATGGAACCGGATCCCTTTGACTCTTAGTAGCAGAGGGAGCTAAGTGGTGTGAAGGTTGGATATGATAGCTTCAGATCTATAGCAATACATCTGTTTGAAAAGTAAATTTAAATGATAGAGACTTCTTAATGCAACTCAATTACATTCGTTTTTTTGTAGCTCAAAGAACTTGGAATCATGCAGATGTGTTTTGGGGATTCTTATTTGGGTTATTTTTAGTGTATCATCATTTATCCATCTTCCTAAGAATTTAGGTTACAAAATCTAAATACTGTTTTTTGTTTGTTTGTTTCTATGTATTTTTAAGACTTCAGTATGTTTTTTCCATGCTCTCCTATCTCTATGACTCTGTGGCTTTGCTAAACCTGCTAAGATCACCTAGGAATTGATTTTCCCCTTGTTGGTATATTTTGCGAATCTTGTGTTTTTCAAAAATTACCTTCACAATAAGCCAATCTAACCAAAAGAGTGGTAGTATCCTCTGGGAGCAAGATGAGTCCTTTATCTTTTTCAGCCATCCTCAGGCTAGAGGCTGGGCAATCACAAACCATTAATGGGAGATGTTTTTGCAGGTTTATGTGGCTAAGTGAAGAAATGTGTCACTTTTGCTGTCTCCTAGTTGCCACTTCCCTGCTCATGTCAGTAGCTCTTTAAATTTTTTAAAAATGTTTATTTATTTTGAAAGTGTGAGTACAGGCACATATGAGTGGGGGAGGAGCAGAGAGAGAGGGAGACAGTCCCAAGCAGACTCTGCACTGAGTGTGGAGCCTGACTTGAAGCTCCATCTCATGACTGAGAGATCATGACCTGACACAATATCAAAGTCAGTCACTCAACTGATTGAGCCACCCAGGCTTCCCCGTAAGTAGCTTCTTTAAATGGCATTGATTCTCCCTCATGATAGGGATACTGTGGACCCTCATTCCTCTAAATTGTGCATTCAAAAGGATGTTTCAGACAGTAACCGGTAGTTTTTAAGAACAAGATAGTCTTGGGTTCTCATCTTAGATATACTGTTTGGTATGACCTTGGTGGTTTTCTTAATCTTTCTGACCTTTGGTTTTTCCATTTTTGAAGTGGGTATAATCATTCCCATCTGGAAGATTTGTTGTGATGATTAAATAGGATGAGTAAAGAACCTAGCATAGCATTTGGCATCTTTTAATTCTTAATGTAAAGAAAGCACTGTTAATATTACTTGAAACATGCAAAGACAGCCATCACCGTTTCAACAGTGTTGATGCAGAGTTACAGAGTGAGCATGGGACAGTGTCTTTCCTCCTTGTGCTCAGAAAAAAATGCTTAGTAGGTATGTAAAAACTCCCTTGAGCCAAAAGGCGAGGGGCTTGCAAATGAGGACATACCAACCATTGTTTGATCTCAAACTCTTCGGGTAAAAGGTCAGGGGTTGAGCAACCTAGCTCCTCCTGGCTGCAGCAAGCCCCTGAGATGTAAATCTTTAGTGAACATTGTGATTAGAACAAACATGTTCTTCAAGCGACTGTTAAGCAACCCCCACCTCTAACCGCAAAATTCTTGCTTCTGTACACAGGCTTCGCCCCTCTCCCTATATAAACCCTAAGCTATGGCTCGATGGCGCGCTCTTCCGAGGACTTTTCAGGTGCTCGGGAGGGGCCATCAGGCCTGACTAAAATAAACCTGAATAACCAACTCCTTTTGTGTTTGTGGGCTCTGTCCTCAATGATTCTCCTTTGGAAAAGGTGGTCTAACAGGTATATCAGGAATAATTGCTAACAAGTTTTTTTGGTAACTGTTTAAAATAATTTCTGTAATTTTTTTCAAGGACCCTGCTTTTTTTTGTTTACATCTATGCTGGCTTTGATATACAAAGGCTAAATGTACACAGTTCATGACTTATAGGTCTTTTTGATTTACTGTGGATAAAACATTTTGACAAATATAAGGAAACTATATTCAGTTGACAATTCTAGAAGCAAATTTACCTAAGATATTTTATCAACTGGCAGCCTCTGGAGTATTCTGGGCACTCAATAACTATTAGTAGATGCAATTAAAGCAGTAAATTTAGAAGTAGAAGTAGAGAAATAGCATATGTAAATAATTGACCAGATGCTCATCATACCAATCCATATCTCTTCATAGGAAACTGCTTATATTATTTTAAGGAAATCTGTTTGATGTTGTGTGGGATGTTGTGAAGAGGAACTGAAATTAGGTAATCTCTGCTTTCTCATATTGGAAGACCAGGCTGTTTTGAGTACACAATTTTTGTGGGCAGGTATTTGCTTAACCTAGGATCAGATTTCATATTGAAAATAAAATAAGAATATCATTCCACTCTTGTTCAAGCAATAGGTTATTTGCAAATATAAAATTCTAAATGCAGTTCTTGTCAATGCACCTAAAGAAGAAATACATAACTTTTAATCACCAGGGTTTTATTTTTCTCAAGCCACTACTTTCAACTGTGTTCTTTCCAATCTCCCTTTCCTATCATTTAATAACATGTCAGGCAGATCCCATAACTTTGAGATCACTTATAGTTATTAAGGCTCATCCCAGTACAGCTTAAAATTTCTATGTTCAGCGCTACAATGGCTGGTTCTCAAACTTTAGCATACATAAGAATCACCTGGGGTGCTTGTTAGAAACACAAATGGATGAGCCCTAACTTCAGAGTTTCTGATTCAGTAGGTCTTTGGAAGGATTTGAGAATAATTGTTTTCAATAAAATCCCAGGGGATGCTGATGATGGGAGTCACTGCTATATACCTTTTCTCCTGCCCATTCTAGGTTCTAGTGCCCTAGCACTCAGTGTGTTCAAATGGATAGGAAAGAGAAGGAAAGAAAAATGTTCTTACTTAAGTGGCTGTGGCTGTGGTCTTCTCTTAGATGATTACTGCTCTCTATTTCCAGTAGTGGCTGTGAACATCTGACTGCATGGCAAGTATCCAAATGCTGGATCTCTTGGGATGTCCCACATGTGGGACAATTTGCACAATTTTCTGATGCATTTGATTGCATCAGGCTCTTGTTTGGCCCCTTTAACCTTTACCTTTGTCCTCACCGTTGGTCGCTCAGCTCATTTTCTTGTTGCTGTATGCTCAGCTAAGCCAGTTTCCAAAAGCCTGCCAAGGTAGTCTTTTAAGAACTGAAATGGGACCATATTCTTCCTAGCCTTTTTATTATTATTATTATTATTATTATTTCTCCTCCTCAGCTCCTACTTTAACACCTGTCAGCGATTTCATAAAATCTTAACTCCTTCCCATGGCCCCCAAGGCCCTGAATGATCTGACCTTTTTTTACCTCTCTAACCCCAGGTAACTATTTTCAAGCCTCTCACCTGGGCTGTTTCCATCACAAAGCTCTTCTTCATTGCAGGCTGTCCTGCGCGTCTCTCTGCTGGAATTGCTCTTTCCCAAACTTCATGTGACAGGCTCAATTTCTTCCTTTGTCTTAGCTTATACGTCATAGCTTCTGGAAGGCCTTTCACCTTCTGATCTTAAAAATTGCTTCTTTTATACTCTCATGAGACTCTGTTTCTTCTCCTTCACGGGGCTTTTATAATTATTTTTTAATATTTATTAATTTTGGGGAGAGCACAAAAGGGAAAGGGGAAGAGAAAGGAGGACAGAGGATCTGAAGAGGGCTCTGTGCTGACAGCTTGCAAGCCTGATGTGGGGCTTGAACTCAGGAACTGCAGAATCATGACCTGAGCTGAAGTTGGACGCTCAACTGACTGAGCCCCCGAGGTGCCCCTACTCTTTGTAATTTTTAGTGATAGTTTGTGTTTTATGTCTGTTTTTCTCCTCCAGATTATAAATTACATTTGAGCAGAGACCTAGTCTGCACTGCATACTCAGGGCCTGGAATGGTAATTCTCATATAGTAAGTACTCAAAGTTTTACTGAATGAATGAAGGAAGGGTTAATTGAGCTGGTCTTCTTGAGGTTCTGGGCAAATCTTCACTCAAGGTGTTGGAAAGTCAAGTGGTGGTGTTCAGATAGGCCATTCTAGACAAGTAATGGGCTTATCTGGGGACAGTGTTGGGAAAGATTTGTTCATTTGACTGGCTGATTTCTGTTAAAAAGTAGGGAAATGTTCTGTAAAGTTACAGACTTTACTTGGCAGGTAGTACAATGCGTTTATTAAGAGTTCAGGCTTTTGACTCAGATAGTTTGTTAATTTGGATTCTCTAACAAACAGGTACCAAAGAAAGATTAGAACTGTAGATTATTTACTGGGCTAAAATACCTGTGATGAAAACTGGAGAAAGAGTCAGTGGAGGTGAGAGAGCTCTCAGACCACATTGCAAGTCTAATCCCTATAAAGGGTTGATAAAAGAAAGTTTCAGTGAGAAGAGTCTTCATTGGCACTGAAGTCCTGAGAAAGTTTTGGCAAGGTTTATGGTCACTTTTCAAGACCAAGTGGCTGTGTAATGTCATATTTCATGGAAAGGGGTCTGCTTTAGGATCCTGGAGGCACTGATTCTTTAGCTGGGAGTAGCCTGTAGGAGGTATGGTGTCAGTGGTGCCCGTGTGGTGGTGGAATCAGAGCACGGTTTGTTGGTACTATGAGTCAAAAATGGATAATAATAGGAGATGTGAGTGGTGCACTTTGATGACCAGAAGAGCTTGATATGCATTTGGTAAAAAATTGGTATTTACTGTTTGCTTTGAAGTTTGTCCTATCCCTCATGGTAAGACACTAATCTTCTACATTTCTCATTGGTTTGCAATTATATTTTAGTCATATGATTTTCTTCTTTTAAAGTTATCAAATGAGGGGAGCCTGGGTGGCTCAGTCACTTGAGCGTCTGACTTCAGCTCAGGTCATGATCTCACGGTTTGTGGGTTTGAGCCCAACATCAGGCTCTGTGCTCACTTATCGTTTGCTATATTGTTTCCTGGACGTTTCCATATTACTTGTTTATGTTCCTACATACACATATTAATATACACCAGCATATGCACAGCTACACACACATATTAATCTACACAAGCGTATGCACAGCTATACACATAAGTACACGCAAATATACACATAGCTCTACAGTTTTGTCTTTATAAACACAGGCTTGTGTTCCATATATTATTCCATATCTTGCCTTTTTTTTTAACAATTAGGGATCTGTCCCTCTTGGAATATATAATAGCTATTTTCAAGCTTTCATAAATAAGAATTAGCTGAGGTTCTAATTAAAATTCTAAGTCCCATGAATTTAGTTGGTCTGGGGTGAGGCTCAAGGATCTGTTAATCAAAAACGCTGGTAATTGTGATGAAGATGATCATTGGATCACAGTTTTAGAAACGCTAATAGAAATTTGTATCATTCTTTCTGTGACTTTATTGTATTCAATAGTATGAACATTTCATGATTTATCAATCTTTTTATTAATGAAGAGTTAGGTGTTTTAATTTTTACAAATGAAGTCTATAGTGAACATTCACTTCCTAGTAGCATCAACTACACAATTTAAATACACATAAAAAGTTCCTATGGAAGAGTACATATATTTCTTTTTCTTATAATTGATTTTTTTTACATTTATTTATTTTTTGAGAGACAGAGACAGAGTGTGAGTGGGGGAGGGGCAGAGAGAGAGAGAGTCACAAAATCTGACGCAGGCTCCAGGCTCTGAGCTGTCAGCACAAATCCCGATGAGGGGCTTGAACTCATAAACTGTGAGATCATGACCTAAGTCACCCAGACGCCCCTTCTTGTAATTGATTCTTAAGATTAGTGTGGTTAATTGTTTAATGTTCTATTTAGCACATATTAATATATGATTGTCAAGATGTTAGTTTCGAGACCTATTATAAATGCATAAGCTGGCATTTTGAAATCTGCTGGTTACCTGTAAGATGCATGTAAAATCAATTCTGTGGTTATAGCCTTCTTCAACATCTTTAGGGAGTCTGACTTTGTCATAGTTATTGTAATAATTAACAAGAAAACTCCCCATAAAACTAGTCCTAAGGGAAAGTAGACATTTAAGGAAATGTTTATTACAATTCCAGTTTGGATTCAGGGCAATCGGCTTTTGGGGAAATCACTGCTTACAAAGATTGAAACCACAAATAGAGATTAAATCAGATGCATAGGTTAGTGCTAGTAGGCTTCATCAATGTATAGTAGTCTTTTTTTTTTATTGGTTGTTTTCCTTTCCTGCTTTAAGTCAAAAAAGTCAAGTTTTGCCATAATAGGCAAACTAGTAAGATTTTCTCCTTACTAAAAAGAAATTCTCATACTCTGAAGTCTAATTCTAAGGCACTTCTATGCCATAGAAATGTGGCTCTTCCCTGAGCTCTTTGGTGCTCCAGACTTCTTCACTGCTGGCTATCTTCTCTGGAGGTGGCAGAAGGAACTTCCTTGATCATCATTTTTGCTTCAAGGCCATTCTTCTATTGTCTTTTCCTTTTTCCTAAACTTTTTTCAGCTTTGAATTCCATGCACCAGATTAGTTGCCCATTATCCCTCCTTCTATAATGCCCATAATCTCATCATCTCTTATAGTCTGATCTACAGATTTCTGGTTATATCTTCCTATTCCTTAAAGATGGCCCAATGTCATTCTCCATATCCTACCACTGGTGTAGTTCTTGGTTATTTCAGTATCCTCAGAGATGAGCCTTTACATGCTCTGGTATACTCCAATGACTGGGCTCATTCTGCCTTAATCACTCACTACTTGGCCACTCCCAGGCTTTGTCAGTAACATTTTCTCAACCTCAATATTACCTCAATGTCAGTCTCTCATTGTCACTGCCAGCTCTTCTATTTCCATTTTACTCCCTGTATTAATGGGAGTCCAGTAATCCTTAAACCCCATGTGAGTCAAAAGTCTAGGTATGGTTCAGCTGGGTTCTACAAAGCTGCAATAAAGATGACAGATGAGGATGTGGTCTCATCTGAGTTTTGACTGGGGAAGAATCTACTTCCTTATTCATGTGGTTGTGGGCAGCACTCAGTTTCTTGTTGCCTATTAACTGGAAGCTGTTCTCAGCTCCTTGCTGCGTGCCTTTTTATAGGCAGCTTATACGTGGCAGTTGCGTCTTCACAAGAGAGGCTCTCCTTGAAGACAGATGTTATGGTCTTATGTACTGTAACCATGCACATCAAATTACCTTTGCCTATTCTGTCAGTAAGGATCAATTTACAGGTTATGTCTCCATTCAAGAGGAAGAAAGGTACTACACAAGGGCATGAATACCAGGACGCAGGGATTGTGAAGGCCATCTTATGATATGTCTATTACAGACTTGTCTTTGTCATTCTCACCCCATTAATGTGGAATAACTGGTGTATTATAAAACTAAATGGACAGCATTCTAAAGTGTATAGATTATTTGGATTACAAGCATCCAGATCAATCACAATACTACCAAATTCCTTTTTAAAATGAAATACTGTATTCTTCAGGATTAGTCCAGTGCTTTTTAATTATAATTTTTCCCCCTGATTTATTGAGATATTATTGACATATGGCATGTATACTTAAGATATACAACATGGTGATTGAGTGTGTATATATATATTGCAAAATGACTACCACAATACGGTAACACCACTATCCCCTCACAAAATTACCTTTTTTTTTTTTTTGGTGGAGATAACATTTAAAATCTACTCTCAACAACTGTTAAATATATAATACATTACTTTTAATTATAGTCATGTATACATGACTAGGCAAAGGTAATTTGATGTGCACGGTTACAGTACATAAGACCATAACATCTGTCTTCAAGGAGAGCCTCTCTTGTGAAGAAGTCATGTATACATTAGGTCCCCAGAATTTATTCATCTTATAGCTGGAAGTTTGTACCCCTTGACCGGCATGTCCTCATTTCCTCCACCCGCCAGACCCTCCCAACCACCATTACACACTAATTTTATGAGTCCAATTTTTTTTGTGTTTCTCTGACTTATTTCACTTAGTATAATGCCATCAAGTTTCATCCATGTAATTGGAAGAGTCAGAATTTCTTTCTTTTTTATGACTGAATAACATTCTATTGTATAGCTATTTCACACCTTCTTTATCCATTTATCCATTGATGGACAATTAGGTTATGTCCCCTCCTTGGCCATTGTGAATAATGCTGCAATGAACAAGAGAATGTGAATATCTCTTCAAGATAGTGATTTCATTTCTTTTGGGTATACATCCCAAAGTAGGATTGCTGGATCATATGGCCCTTATATTTTTAATTTTTTTTATTGAATGTATTTGACATATAACATTATATAAATTTAAGTGTACATTGTGATACTTTAGTACATTTGTATATTATAACATGATTGCTGTTGTAGTGTAGTATAATATAATTTATCACATTATATAAATATAGTACAATATTGTTTCTATTTTTAATTTTTTGGAGGGACATATACATTATTTGACATAGTGGTTGCATCAATTTATATTCCAGACAACAGTGTATAAGCATTCCCTTTTCTCCACATCCTCACGAACACTTGTTTCTTGTTTTCTGATAATAGTCATTTTAATAGGTGTGAGATTATACCTTGTTGTAATTTTGATTTGCATTTTCTTGATGATTAATGATATTGAACATCTTTTCATGTACCTGCTGGCCACCTGTATGCCTTAATAGGGAAAAAAATGTCTTTTTAAGTCCTTTAAACATTTTAAAAATTGTTTTCTTTCCTTGCTACTGAGTTGTAGGAGTTCCTTATGTGTTCTTAATATTAAGTCCTTATCAGATAGTTTGCAAGTATTTTCTTCTATAGGTTATCTTTTTATTTTGCTTATTGTTTCTTTAGCTGTGCAGAAGCTTTTTGGTTTGATGTAGGCCCACTTGTTTATATTTGATTTTGTATGCTTTATGTGCTTTTGGTATCATATCCAAAAAATTGCTGCCAGGACCAATCATTGTCAAAGAGCTTTTCCTTTACTTTTCTTCTAGTAGCTTTACAAATTTGGATCTTTGATTTGAGTCTTTAATCCATTTTGAGTGGTTTTGTGTGTGTGTGTGTGTGTGTGTGTGTGTGTGTGTGTGTGAAATAAGGTTTCAGTTTCATTCTTTTGCATGTGAATATACAGTTTTCCAACCCTGTTTATTGAAGACCCATTCTTTCCTTATTATTTTTGGCTCCTTTGTTAAACTTTAGTTGACCATATATGGATGGGTTTATTTCTGGGCTTTCAATTTTGTTCCATTGGTTTATGTGTTTTTATGCCAGCACACTCTATTTTAATTACTACAGCTTTGTAATAAAGTTTGAAATCAGAAACTTTGGTGCTTATAGCTTGATTCTTTCTTGGGATTGCTTTGGATAATTGAAGTCTTCTGTGGTTTCATTCCAGTTTTAGGATTTTTTTCTATTTCTGTGAAAAGTGCTATTAGAATTTTTTAGGTATTGCATTGAAATTATAGATGGCATGGATAGGATGGATGTTATAACCATATTAATTCTTCTGATCTATGAACATGGGATATCTTTCTACTTATTTGTGTTTTCTTCCATTTCTTTTATCAATGTGTTGTAATTTACAGTGTATAGATCTTTCACTTCATTTGTTAAATTTACCTCTAGATATTTTATTTTCTGATGTTATTGTAAATGGGATTGTTTTCTTTAATTCATTTTTAGGTAATTCATTGTTACTGTATAGAAATAACTTATTTTTCTATATTGATTTTTGTATTGTGCAATTTTACTGAATTAGGTTATTAGTTCTAACAGTTTTTTGGAGGAGTGTTTAGGATTTTCCACATATAAGACCATATTCTCTGAAAACGGAATTCTTTATTTTTCTTGCCTACTTTTATTGTGATTTTTATCTAATCTCTCTTTAGAATTTTTTTTTACATATATTTATTTTTGAGAGACAGAGTGAGACAGAGCATGAGTGGGGGAGGGGCAGAGAGAGGAGACACAGAATCCGAAGCAGGCTCCAGGCTCTGAGCTGTCAGCACAGAGCCTGACATAGGGCTCAAACCCACAAACCGTGAGATCATGACCTGAGCCGAAGTCGGACACTTAACTGACTGAGCCACCCAGGTGCCCCTCTAATCTCTTAGATCTGTTAGTATTTGCTTATTAGGTGCTCTGATCTTAGGTACATATATTTCTTTTTTTTAATGTTTATTTAGTTTTGGGGGAGAGAGAGATATAGAGACAGAGAGACAGAGCATGAGCAGGGGAGGAGTAAAGGGGGAGGGAGACACAGAATGTGAAGCAGGCTCCGGGCTCTGAGCTGTCAGCACAGAGCCTAATGTGGGGCTTGAACCCATGAACTGTGAGATCATGACCTGAGCCAAAGTGGGCCACTTAACCAACTGAGCCACCCCGGGTACATGTATTTCTACAATTATTACATATTTTGGTTAATTGGTCTCTTTATCATTATATAATGACCTTCTTTGTCTATTATTATAGTTTTTTTGGTTGAAGTCTAATTTGTCTAATATAAGAATAGCTATCTCTGCTCTCTCTTTTTTTTTTTTTCATTTGCATGGAATATCTTTTTCCATCACTTTAACTTGAGCCTAGGTACGTCCTTAAAACTGAAGTGAGTCTCTTATAGGCAGCATATAGATGAATCTTATTTTGTAATCCATTAATTCACTGTTTGTATGTCTTTTGACTGGAATACTTAATCTGTTTACATTTAAAGTAATTATTGATAATTAGTAAGGACTTACTAATGCCATCTTACAAATTGTGTTTCGGTTTTTCTTTTGTAGTTCCTTTGTAACTCTCTTCTTCTTTTGCTATCTTTCTTTGTGGATTGATGATTTTCCATAATGGTATTCTTTGATTACCTTCTATTTATCTTTTGTGTCTACTCTAGGTTTTCACTTTGTGTTTACCATGATGCTTACATAAAACATTATATACACACATACAGACACACACGTCTATTTTAAGCTAAATATCAACTTAACTTTGTATATGAAAACTCTATCCTTTTACTCCTCTCCCCATAATTTTGTATGTGATATTAGAATTCACCTGTTTTTATATTGTATATTTATTAAGAAATTATTGTAGCCATAGTTATTTTCAAATTTTTGTCTTTTAACTTTTATACTGGTGTTAAGATATTAGCACACCACCTTATTATAGTATTAGAGTATTCTAACTTTGACTATATAACTCCCTGTACTAGTTTGTTTGATATTTTCATATTTTTTATGTTACTAATTAGAGAGTTTTATTTTAGCTTTAGTACTCTTTTTTACCATTTCTTATAAGGCATATCTAGTAGTGGCGACCTCCCTCAGCTTTGTTTGGGAAAGTCTTTATCTCTTCTTCATTTCTGAAAGACAACTTGGCTGGGTAAGTATTCTTGATAGGCAGTATTATTCTTTCAGCATTTTGAATATATCATGCCAGTTTTCTCATCTGCAAGGTTTCTACTGAGAAATCTGATAGCCTTATTGGAGTTTCTTTCTATGTGACTATTTTTATTTTTCTTTTCTTTAAAAAATTTTTGATGCTTATTGTATTTTTTAAAATTTATTTTGAGAGAGAGAGAAAGAGAGAGAGCACATGAATGGGAGAAGTAGAAATAGAGGGAGAGAGAGAATCTCAAGCAGGCTCTGCCCTATTAGTGCAGAGCCTGATGTGGGGCTTGAACTCATGTACCATGAGATCATGACCTGAGCCAAAATCTAGAGTTTGTTGCTTAACTGATTGAGCCACCCAAGTGCCCCTGTATTTCTGTTTCTAAAATTCTCTCTCTTTGATTTTAGACAGTTTTATCATAATGTGTATCAGAAGATAATTTTGGACTGATATTTTAGTGTGGCCTATTAGCTTCATAAAGTCAGATATCCAGTTATCTCTCCATTTTGGGGAGTTCTCTTTTATTACTTTAGAGATTCTTTCTTTCCCTTTCTTTCTCTACTTGAACTCCAATAATGCATAGGTTATTTCTCTTAATGATGTTCCATAATTCATGTAGGAGTTCATCATACGTTTTCATTCTTTTTCCTTTATGATCCTCTGACTGGATGACTTCAAATGACCTTACAGTTGATTCTTTCTTTGCTTGGTTGAGTCTGATATTGAAGCTCTCTATTGAGTTGTTCACTCAGAATTACTTTCTTTAATTCTAGGTTTGTTTTTTCTGATGGAATCTATTTTTCTGCTAACCTCTCCTTTTGTTCATGCATTGTTTCCCTAATTTCAATTTGTTGTCTGCTTGTTCCCTTTTAGTTCACTGGATTTTTTTGAAAAAAAGATTATTCTGAATTCTTTTTCATACAGTTCATACATCTTTATTTCTTCAGGGTCAGTCAATGGAATTTTGTTAGTTTCAGGCACCTGGGACCTGCATAGATAGACCTGCATCCTGGTCTACAGAGGTCAACCAGGTGCTGGGGACTGCTGGTGTGGGTTGGCATCTAGGTTTATGGGGGCCATACTGGTATTGGGACAGATTGAGAGCCTGGTTTATAGGAGCTGGACTTCAGTCAGAGACCATGGAAATTGGCTTGGTACTAGGGTAAGCCTATAGCCTGGGGTCATAGATATGGGCTTGTAACCTGGGGCACCACATGGAGATTGAGTCTATAGGGGCCAGTTTGGTGCTTGAGTGGGCCTGGAGACTGAGTCAGAGAGAGCTGGCCTTGAGTTTGGGGCGGTGTGGGTTGTCTTGGTGCTAGGGCAGGCTGGAAGCTTGGATCCACAGGAGATAGTCTGGACCTAAAGTCTTTAGGGATTGGCCTGGTACTGGGATGGAGAGAGTGTAAGTCCATGGTGGTAGGCCTGGAGGTTGGCACAGGTTGGGGCTTGGAATGTCAGGTACCTGCCTGAAGTCTGGGATTAGAAAGGTTGATTAGGAGCCTGGAGCCACAAACGCCATTTGGGTCCATGGGATTTGCCAGCTCTGAGATGTGTCCAGAGCTAGATTTGTGGAAGCCTCTGGGAACTTAAGTTCATGAGATTTTCCTGGGGCTTGGAATCCAGCAAGTGTTGGTGTGGGCTGTGTGTCTGGTTCACAGGAGACTGGTAAGGGCCATCTAGTACTATAAGAGTTTGTCTGATGTTGGGTGGGTCTTTTTCCCATAGGGAAAGTGTCTCTCTCTGTGCTGGGCTGCCTGGAAAGGGAGAAAAGTTACAGGGTAATGTGAATCTATGTTTTCTAACCTCCTCAATACATCTTTTCTTTTTTTTAAAAATTTTTTAATGTTTTATTTATTTCTAGGGGAGAGAGAGAGAGAGAGAGAGATAGCATGAGCAGGGGAGGGTCAGAGAGGGAGTCACAGACTCTGAAACAGGCTTCAGGCTCTGAGCTGGCAGTCAGCACAGAGCCCGATGCGGGGCTCGAACCCACGAACCGCGAGATCATGACCTAAGCGAAAGTAGGACGCTTAACCGACTAAGCTACCCAGGCACCCCTCAATACATCTTTTCTTATTTCTGTGCTTCACCCAGGTGCTATAATCTGTCACTTGGAAAGTAGCTTTTGTGAAGGTATTTTTCTTCATGTTCATGGATAGTTGTTCAAATTGATGGTTCTGGGAGGGATGTGAATTAGAAATTTCTACCATCATTTGGCTAACAGTACCTTTTATTTTAATTAAAACTTTTATTCCAGCATACATATGCAAATGTATGGGAATACACATAGACATAATTTGATAATGATAATAAAATAAATATCCACATGTTTACCACCAGGTTAAGAAATGGTACTTGCCTATTGACTTATAAATCCCCTAAGTGCTTCTCTCAGATAATTTTCCATTCTGTCTTATTATAAAACTTATCTCTCTCCCCAATTTTTTTTTTGCTAATCATTACTTTATGGTTCTTTACTCTTTTACTAGGTAGATTTACTTATGTTGTCTCTTTTTGAATTTTATAAATGTGATCCCTTTTTTCAGTCAATGCTATAATTTTTTAATATTCCTAGATATTTGTTATATTATATATATGATATTCTTTATTTGAATACATTCCAAGTTATGTATTCTTCATGAGTTTTTGAGTTTTTCCTTTTATTTTGTTATCATGAGCAATGATGCTGTGAAGTTTCCTATTAAGGTCACCAATTGTACATGCATAAGAGTTGTTCTATGCCTTTTAGGAGTGGAGTTACTGGATTATAGAGCATATGCACATTCAACTTTCCCAAACAGTGCTTAAGTGTTATACAAATGGCTGTACCATGGTATACACTCACACCTGTAGTAGAAGAGTCTTCTTCCTTCCTCCCTCCCTCCCTCCCTTCCTTCCTCCCTTCCTTCCTCCCTTCCTTCCTCCCTTCCTTCCTACCTTCCTCCTTTCCTTTCCTTTCCTTTCCTTTCCTTTCCTTTCCTTTCCTTTCCTTTCCTTTCCTTTCATCTTTCCTTTCCTTTTTTTTTTTTTTCTTAATAAAACAGAAGTTTCCTGAGTCGGCTTTAAAAGACTTTACCTCATTAGAGGGATGATGATTGGAATCAGTCACTTCAAAATGAAATGCTTTAAAGTAGAACACTGACAGCTTGAATAAATCTTTCTGGCAAGTGGGTAAATTTAAAATAAATGTATTTTGAGATTATAAACCTCAAGAGAGTTTAATTAAAGTTTAGAGGAGATTACAGCACAAATGTTTATAACTAAAATTCTCCTTTCATGTCCAATACCAATTAATTCTTCTTTTCCATTCCTAATTTATCAGCCTACTTCTGTTGCATTGATAGTGCTGCTACAATTTTCTACTTAGTGGTTATTTTAAACCCAAGAGAATAAATTTACCAAGCCGTCCACTTATAAATGTGAAGCCCAGTTCACTCTTTGTATAAATCAATGGGATTTCTAAGCCCATGATGAATACTGAATTAAGAGATAAGGAAGTTTAAATTTCTAGGAAAAGAATAACCTAGAATTAAAAAATATCTAGTACCTTTATTAAGAAGGTCATGGTCTATTTTCCTATCTTCTTCACAAGAATACTTTGTGCTTTAAAATCAAATGCCAAAATTTAAGGCGGATATCACACATATTTAAAACAATTTTGGTAAAAATTTCCCCAAAGTTTTGCTCTCCACACTTTTGAAACTAATGGGAATATTGAAATGAATTTCATTGGAAATCTCCCAGAATTTAAATTTTCTTTGTTAAATGTCAATAAAAATATTTTTATTTCCTCTTATTCTCTATTTAGCTCTTTACCCCAATCATTCACATGCATTGGTTAAATTTAAGAAGTTTCCTCGTGTCACCTCTTATCTGACTCTATTAAGATCCTTTCTTGGGTTGGGAGAGAAAACATGAAGGGGATGGGCATGAGAAAGAAGGAGGGAGGGTAAAGGGAAGGAGAAAGGAAGGGTAGGAGAAAGAGGGGGGTGAGAGAGAGAGAGAGAGAGACAGAGAGAACCAAGGTGGGGGTAAGGCAGACAGGAAGAGAGAGAAAGAGGGAGAGACAGGCAGATGGTGAAGGGATAACAGTGAACTCCTGTCCCTACCAGAGAGATTTCTAACCACAATCTAAAAAGTACTAAGACCTCTCCAGCCTCTGTATAGGACTCTGCTCTCCTCTGGAGGTGAGGCAAGAGTCAGGATTATTAAGTTATATTAATATGCTATGTCTTAGTCCAGGTTCCCTAGAAAGAAGAACAGGAGGCAAAATTTGCACATGCTTTATTTTGTAAAATAAAGCTTTTTTATTTAAAGGACCAATTACATGGGAGAGGTTAGAGTGGTTTTTTGAATGGCCTTGGGATTGTCCCAGTGAACTCACTGTCCAATTGTCTCAAGAATATTTGGATCAGGATTCAGAATGCTTCTTTTCTTCTGTACAACCAAATCCTAGAGATGTTTGTGCACATTTTTGTAAACCAGCTCCCTTTTTTTTAGTGGAGAGCTGAAATCATGAATCCGGAAGAAAGACAAGTAACAGGATGGGACATGGGCCATTGGAAGCATAAATTTAACTTTTAATTAAAGTGCATATCTCTCCAATTGGGAATAATCTTGGATAAGAGGAAGTTTTCAGTGGTCAAGGAGGGGATAGAGCTAAAATTGGATAAAGCTCAGAAATTTACTTGGTTATAAGAGTATAAGACAACAATGTGGTGCCTGGATGGTTCAGTTGGTTGAACCTCCGACTTTGACTCAGGTCATGATCTCACAGTTCATGAGTTTGAGCCTGTGTCAGGTTCTGTGCTGACAGCTCAGAGCCTGGAGCCTGCTTCGGATTCTGTGTCTCCCTTTCTTTGGCCCTCCCCTGCTCTCTCTCGTTCTGTCTCTCTATCTGTCTCTCTCTCTCTTTCTCTCTCTCTTTCTCTCTCTCTCTCTCTCTCACACACACACACACACACACACTTTTTCTCTCAAAAATAAAAATTTTTAAAAAATTAAAAATACAAGAATATAAGACAACAAAATATAGGCCAACATCAGTGAAGCTGCCAGTGTAGTCAGAGATCTCATTGGGTTGGAGGTGCTGTGTAGCAGTATTTGGCAGGGTGAGGTTCTGGTGTAAAGTGTGACAGGACTATTCGTGATTTATTCATGGCAGACACCATGGACACAGGAACAGGATCCAGTCATTGGAATGCTAGACAAGTGAGAGACAATTCCAGGTAAGATTCTAATCTCTAATTGAGGACTAGGGTGTGCCAGCAGAGAGAAAATAGAATGAGGGTCCCATGCACTTAATCAAATATTAGGCTCATGACTGAAGTTAAGAGAAAGTGCAAGGTGGCTCTCTAGAGACCCCATGGACATGGTGGTCCACACAGGTATACTACACACTTGATGTGCTTAGGAAATGAGATTCCAGACAAGTGGGGTTAATATATATAGCAGGTAAATATATATAGTAGTAAATGGGGTAAATGTATATATTGAAAATATGTGTATTATCTTCTATTGCTTGAAACATCATCTCACATATGTTATAGGAAATCGATATTTGTTTTGGATAAAGTGGTCTCCGAAGACCTTGAAAAAATCAGTATTGTATATTTCAAAAATACATAGAAGGAGTTGAAGGAGAGAAAAAAGGGCAGAACTCAGTTGAACTTGGTTATATAGGTTTGTTTTCTGAAAGTATCCATCCTCTTAAAATTTTGCTTATAATGTTAAGATTATTATTCTTGTTTGTTCTGAAAATATTAGATATGAATAACTTCATCTTCTCAATCAACTATTTTCATTTTATTTTGTATTGTTACCTTTTAAGAATAAGAATTTTGCCTGCATAAAGACCCAATGGAAGCAGAGGGGGCCAAATACTTTTAAAGCCCTTTTAACCAATTAAAGCACATTATGTACAAACTATTTTGGTTCTTGATTTTGCTTAATTTTATTAATTGAGCTTTGTATATTAAAGACATTAAAATTTTCTTTACGAAGGAACATGGTAATGATGTAGAAGGCTCATGAACTTCCTTCCTTTCACGGATGCACCAAAATATATAGCTATATAAGGAGCAATTCCTTTTCAGAGAAATACAGGAAATAGTCGTGTGACTCCTACACGTTGGGTGAAAGAAAAAATATACACATCAAAATGGGAGACTAAGACACGCTCTTGCCATAAACCTCACCCTCAGTACTGTGACATACAATAGATGTGGAACCCCCAAAGTGTCAGTTTATGCCTGAAGAGTGACAGGTTTGAGCCACTCATCTAGCACTCCAATTTTTATGGCCTCTACCTGAGGGCCAACCCCCTAAAATTCCCAATTCTGAAAGCCAGTGGGGCTTGAATTTTCAAGATCCACAGGACAATAGCAAAGAAGCAGTTCTTAATAGTTGCTTGAACACTAGCCACAGCTACTGTCCCTCCCTACCCATCTCTTCCCTCTCCCACTGCCTGCCCTGGGGCTCAGTACAGAGGACTCAGTCTAGGGTCTGTCTTCTAACTAACTCACACCTACCTGTGATCTCCCACTAAACTCAGGGGAGTTAGTGGCTATTTTCCCCACCTTCTCCTTTTGCCTTATTCCAAAATGAAAATCAGGTCACCAGCATCTCTCTGACAGGAGCCTGTACACACCTAGTGTCACCCTTGTTTTTGCAGTTGCCAATGAAAGGATAGGCCCCAGATTGCCTGGCTCCGATAGCCCATTGGGTTTGCATTCATGAGTCCCACAGGATTGTAGCAAACAAACACTTTTTTAAACAAATGCATGAGCACCCCTTGTGGTTATGTAGCCCCAGGCTCAGTACAGAAAAAAACGCCCATCTTCCAGTTTCTATATCTCAGTAGACTTAACTACATACTTTTTCAGGTGCTGCCTGGATGTCTGCTTTTTAATCAGTCTGCATCTAGGGCCATTACTGTAGCCTTATCCTTTGAGACACTGATGGGTCTTTGCATACCATCAACCACTGACAACCACTGAGAACAACTATGTGACTTAGACAATAACAGAAGTTTAAGAGGCAACCAAGAGCTGGGACTGATTGGGTTCATTTCCTACATGAGACCCACTCTATCACCCTTTCAAGACTTGTTAACCTAATGTGCAAAAGCAACATAATCAAGGAATGAAGAAACAGGGAAATATGGTCCAAACCAAGATAAATTTCTAGAAATTGATCTTTAGGAATTCAAAGTAAGTGATTTACCCATTAGAAAGTTCAATTTAATGATCCTCAAGATACTCATCCAGGTTAGGAAAGCAGTGCATGAACAAACTTGAGATTTTCAACAAAGGATAAAATATTTTAAAATTATCAAAGAAGAATCATGGAATTGAACAATAAAGTAACTGCACTGAAATATTTGTTAAAGGCATCAGTAGCAGACTAGATCACATGGAAAAAGAGATCAATGAACTTGAAGATAGGCATGACATTTTTTAATCAGAGGAGAAAATAAGAATGGAAAAGTGTGAAAATAGCTTAAGGGACTTAAGGGAAGATATCATCAAACAGAACAATATACACATAATAGGGATTGCAGAAGGGAAAAAAGAGAGAGGGGCAGAAAGCTAGTCAAAGGAATAATGGCTGAAAATTTCTCTGGGGAAAGAAACAGATATCCAAATCCAAGAAACCTGAAGATTACCAAATATGATGAACTAAGGAGGTACACACTGAGACACATTATGATTACATTGTCAAAAATTAAAGACCAGGAGAAAAATTTCAAAGCAGTAAGAGAAAAACTTGTTACATACAAAGGAACCTCTTACAAGACTATCAGTGGATATTTCAGCAGAAATTTTGCAGGCCAGAAAGGAGTGAGATAATATATTCAAAGTGCTGGAAAAAAATTGCCAACCAAGAACACTACATCTGGCAGAATTAAAGGGGAAATAGAGTTTTCCAGACAAACAAAATCTGAAGGAGCTCATCACAAGTAGACCTTATAGACAAGTAGTCTTATAAGGAATGTTACAGAAAGTTTCTTAAGCTTAAATGAAAGGGTATTATTTAATAACATTGAAAACATATGAAAACATGAAATTCATAGGTAAAAGCAAATATATAATTAAATTCAGAATATTCTACTCTTGTAACAATGCTTGTTAAATCACTTATAACACCAGTATAAAGACTAAAAGAAATGAAGTATTAAAAATAAAAGTTATTACAATAATTTTTAATGTATAGACAATATAAAAAGATGTAGTTTTGATATAATCCCTATGAAATTCCAATGTCGTTTTAAACAGAAGTTTTAAAACAATCCTGAAATTCTTACGGCATCACAAAAGAACCTGAGACAATATTGAGAAAGAAGAACAAAGTTGGAAGCATCACACTCTTTGATTTCAAATTATATCATGGATTTATAGTAATCAAAACAGTGTGGTACTGGCATAAAACAGACACATAGATCAAAGGACAGAATACAAGACTGATAAACTCAGGCATAAAATCAATTAAGTTTTTACAAAGCAGCCAAATATATACAATGGGGAAAAGGCAATCTTTTCAATAAATGTTGGAAAAAGTGGATATTCACATGCAAAAGAATGAAAATGAACCCTATGTTACACCATACACAACATTCAACTCCAAATGGATCAAAGACCGAACATATGACCTGAAACTGTAAAACTGCTAGAAGAAATCATAGGTAGTGAATGTCTTGACATTGATCTTGGAAATATATATTTTTTTAATTTGACGCTAAAAGCAAAGGCAATAAAAGCAAAATGAACAAAAGAGGTTACATCAAACTTAAAGTCTTCTGCACTGCAGAGGAAACAATCCACAAAATCAAAAGGCAGCCTACAGAATGGGAGAAAATATTCACAAACTATCAAAAAATGGGTTAATATCTAAAACATATATGGAACTCATACACCTTAGTAACAAACATCAAAACACAAACAAACAGAACACAAACAAAAAGGCAAAACAAAATGGGTGATGAATATGTTAGTCACCTCGATGATGGGAGTTTTTTCACAACGTGTAAAAGTCTATCAAATCATTAACCATAGTCTTTAAATGTATTATAATTTGGTGATTTTATGTCTCTAAAGCTGAAAAAAAGGAGTCCTTTAAAATACAGCATGTTCTTGATAAACATGGTTTGGATGCTTTTAAGTAATCATTCCCTTCTGACTAAAGTGGAATGAAATTACCTTTTTAAAAGGATGAACAGAACACAGAATTCGTGAAAATGGATTTGCAGATTTGTGCCCAATTCCCCTGTTTGTTGACCTTCCACATGTTTCTAATCTTCATTTGCGCAGAAGTCCCTTCCAAAAGTTTTCCGTCTCCAGCGTCTGCTTTTACGTACCTTGCAGTGACACATCCTTCCTCTGGCAGCTGTTTTGCTCTGCTCTGACGCTCTCTTCATCTTTTATCTGTTCTCCCTCTTCTCATATCACAGCCAGTCACATGCAGAGCAGCTTAGAAACCAACAGAGTGGCAAAACACAGCAGCTGTCGGGAGCACAGAGCATGACATTTGGGAGATGAACGGGGGAAGCTCAAACAAAATGATGTACCTCTGTGGGATAGAACATTTGGCCTAGAAATATTTAGATGTGCAACTAATTCCTGAGATTGGTAAATCTACCTCGCTTGATAGGCTGTGCTTTACCTCTGATATTCTTCTCTCCCCCACTCACCTGCATAGATATTAGTGAAGAAAAAGAGCCCAGGCTTTAGCTCAAAAAATGAAAAAAAGTATATTACTTTAAGCAAGTCTTGGAGACTATACATAATGGGAACATTTTGTGATTATCTGTTTTATCAAATTGAAAAGGAATGGGGAGATGTCCTGATATAAGTAGGTCCTTTTAAACCCTTGCCTCTAAGTCATTAAATGCTTTTGCCTTTCTGTGTCATTTGATTGAGCCCTGTGAGATTCACATTCCTTAAGACATTTTAAAGCTCCAACAATCTCATTTTGTCTCTTTTCTCCTGTGCACACTTAGAATAATTGCATGTATTTGTTGGTATTTCAGCCAGAATCCCTTTGCATAATTTAAATTACCGTACTTTAGTCTTCTTGCTTCTGTGAAGTCATGTTTGCTTTAGCTGAGGATGCCCCTTTGTGAGTTCCTCTTGTCTGCAGCTTTTGTATTCATTTTTATGCATTGGTGGCATTTCTGGCAATTCTATGGAGTATTACAGTATCATTGATTATCAGACTGGAAGAGGATGGGGTCTCTTCTGCTCAGTTTACAGATGATGAATCTGAGTCTCAGAGAAGAAAAATGCCATGTCTGGCTGCTTCCAGCTTGCTAGGGCAGAGGAGGGGTTAAGTAAGGCAGCACGCATTTCACTGTACTATTGGCTTTCACCATTTTGAAAGACACTTTTGGTCTTCCATTTTCAATTTGTTGCTTAAGGGTGCATTATATAAAGAAATGTACATTTACTTATTTAGTTGGTAAAATAAGCCTTTTTAGTTTAGTTTAAAAATTTTTTAAAAATTTACATTCCAGTTAGTTAACACAGTGTAATATTACTTTCAGGTGTAATACAGTGATTCCACACTTCTATACAACACCCAGTGCTCATCACATCAAATGCACTCCTTAATCCCCATCATCTATTTCACCCACCCCCAACCCACCTTGCCTCTGGTAACCATTAGTTTGTTCTCTATAGTTAAGAGTCTGTTTTGGGGCACCTGGGTGGTGCAGTCAGTTAAGCATTTGACTGTTGATCTTGGCTCAGGTCATGATCTCACAGTTCGTGAGTTTGAGCCCTGCATCAGGTTCTAGGATGACAGTGTGGAGCCTGGTTGGGATTCTGTATCTCTTTCTCTCTGCCCCTCTCCAACTTGTGCTCTCTTTCTCTCTCTATCTCACTGCCTCAAAATAAATAAACTTAAAACACTTTTTAAAAAGTCTGTTTCTTGGGACACCTAGGTGGCTCAGTTGGTTAAGCATCTGATTCTTTACTTTAGCTCAGATTGTGATCTTGTGGTTCCTGAGTTTGAGCCCTGCATGGGTCATCAGCGCAGAGTCTACTTGGGATTCTTTTTCTCCCTCACTCTGCCCCTCTCCCTGCACATGTCTTCTCTCTCAAAATAAGTAAGTAAGTAAATAAATAAATAAAATAAACAAAAAAGGGTTTCTTTCTTAAAATAGCCTTTTGAAAAACATTAAATTGTTAAAATTCAGTTGTGCCATTCACTTAAGGTAAAAACTGACAGAAATGTTAAGCTAAAGAATCAAGAGGTCCAATGTTTATGATATCTTGTTTCTGAATGTTTATTCTTGTTTCTGAGTTAGGTATAAGAGAGATAGAATATGTACTTGCTTTACTCTTCTGGTTATTTGTTCAACACCACATATAAGTATCATGGTCTGCTGTATAACAAACAATATGCTGGATTCTGCTCAGATACAAAGATAAAGAAATCTTCTCTGGAAGAGTTTACTGTCAAATAGGTTAAGATAGATAGGAACATATGTACAGTACAGCATGACCAGTGCTATACTAGAGGCAGGTACAGAGTGCCATGAACACGTGGAAAAGGAACGATGGACATGAGAAAAGCCTCCCCGAAGAGATGACATTTGAATTGTATCTTGAAGAATGAGTAGACACTTATCAGGTAGTAGAATGGGCTGGTTATACAGGAAAATCTCAGACAGAGGGAACAGCATGTCCCAAGGCAAAATATTTTGAGAAAGAATAAAATGCTTACATGCAAAAATGAGCAGCATAGGATGTGAGCAGAAGAATGGAAGGAGCTAGGGCTAGAAGATGGATGATTGTCAGATCAGAAAGGGGCTGGTATATGATTCCAAAAAGCTTGGTTTTTGTTTCAGCCAGCACAGAGGTAGAGACTTTGTCTTCCTCACCATTGTATTCACAATGTTAGAATGAGATTTGATGAACTCAAACAGGGATGTGTCCCTGTGATGAAAAGGGAATACAAGGTGGTTTAAAGTTAGGAGAATTATCCAAGAAGCTTTCAGAATAGCTCATGTAAGAGACTGAGGGTCTGAACAGAAGGAGTAATGGCTGAGCTGACGAAAGTTAGGAAGATTTAAAAGGTAAAACTGACAGGAGTTGGTGCCTGATTAGATAAGGATGGTGCCAGAGGGAGACAGGGGGGTCAAGGTCTCTAACATGAAGGCATAGATGAATGATGATCTCAGCTGAAGGGGAGGGAGAAGAATTTGAGAGGGAGGCAATGAAGGATTTTAGAATAATCATCCACATGGTAATGTTCAGTACAGTTTTAAATGCCCATTTGGAGTTCAGATGAAAAATAGTAATACAGATTTGGAATTCATACACATTCCAAGTCATAAATGTCACAATCAAAGCCATAGGAGGGATGGATATGATTACTTGCAGAGAGAATAAGAAGAGAAGGGACCCTGGAATAAATTGCACGGAGGTTGTCATGATGCTTATGTAGAGGATGATAAGCCTCAGGATAAAAATGTCCTAAACTACACTAGCTTTAACAGTCATTATTCATTCATTCAATAAGTATTTAAGCATCTACTAAATTCCAGGCACTGTAACAGACAACACAGATTATAAATATGAAGATATGGTCTCTGTTCCCCAAGAGTTTATAGTCTAATGGGGGATGGAAGTAAGAGAAAAGGATAGCATTTAGTGTGGTGGGTGTGGCTGAGTGTTACCCTAGAGATGCACTCTGGGAGAGCTGAAGAAGGACATTGATCATGGAGTTTAAGGAGGAAGGTGAGGGGTCTGGGTGAGAGTGGGTTGGGAGTGGGATAGGGATCAGGACAGGTAGTTTCCTAGGGAGTGATAAGAGACCTGAACCGAGTCCTAATGGATAATTAGGTGATATCCAGGTGAAGTTGTGTGTATGTATAGATAGATGGTAAAGGGTCTGATTCTGGGATCCTTCTTCCCTTCCCCTTTTCAAGACCTGATTCCTTTGGTGTTGGGTTAAGAAGAGGGAAAGGACAAATGTCCCTTTCTTAGTTGTCTTGGATCTCTGTCCCTCTCTGTCAGTGCCTTTGCTTCCCTAGCTGGCATCTATTGGCCATTGAGAGCTTTTGTGTGTCAGGTAGCTGAATGCTGCCTCTCTCATGGGGGCATATGGTTCGTATTTTTGAAGAGTCCCTCTTCCTGGGGCTCTCCTCACCTGACTGTGGAGGACATTCATGGCAATATGTAAGACAAGCAAAATGACTTTTGTGCCTAAACAAGTCAAATTCATAAATTCTCTTTTAAATTAAGTTTTCATTTTAATTCCAGTACAGTTAACATACAGTGTTATATACAATGCAGTGTACACTATAGTGATTCAACAATTCTATATATTACTCAGTGTTCATCGTGATAAATGTACTCTTTAATCCCAGTCACCTATTTCACCCATCCCCCTCCACAAGTAAGATTCATGTGTTCTTTAGGTGACTCACAATATTATACCTTTTCTATGTGGAGTTGCTAATTCTATTTCATTATATAAAAAGTATTTGGCATGAGGCACAGGTTTCACTTACTATTTACTATATCTGTTAAAAAGGTAGAAAATTTTGAGTTGGTTAAAATTACTCATTAAACACTTTCAGACATTCATAGGTGAGCAAATGTTGCTGTGGTAGAAATGTGGACTCTCTTAAAAATTCCATAAAAATTTTTTTAAAAAAAGGATCTAAGTGATGGTTCAGTTTTAGTGCTTGTGGCATCATGCTTACACTAAAATTCATATGTAAGCTAGAGCTGTAGTTCTAGACAAAGTGTTGCCAACGCATATCATGAATTCTGTGTGGTTGAAACATATTCTTACAGGGAAATCTGCAGTGAACAATCATAAAAATATATATATTTTCATAAGATACCCAACTACCAGAGGTAAAACTCATAGTAAAACTGATAAAACTAATTTGGTTAGATAGCAGTTCTAAACTTTGATTTTTCTTATTTTTGTGAAGTCCTAATGGTAATCAGATGGGCCGTGTGGGGTTAGATTGCCTTGGTTTGAGCCCTGGATCTGCACTCTACTAATGGGGTGATCTTAGTCAATGCAGTGATCTTAGCTGAACTCCTTAATTCTTCTTGAGTCTCAATTTTCTAATTTTTAAAGTGAGGAGAGCAATAGTACCAATCTCACAGATCTGTTATGGAGATTAAATGGGAACATTCCTATGGAATGTTTAAGGTAGAACCTGGTACATAGTATGTACTCTGCCTACTAATACAGCCTAAAAAGTTGTCTTCATGGGCCAGATGTTGGCCTTGTGTAGTTTTGTGATAAAGGGTCAGCTCCCTTGAGAAATTACCTTTTAAATCTCAAAAAAAAAAAAAAATCAAATTGGTCCAAATATATGTGACCACTTGAGTTACTGATATATAAATAATTTGGTTTTTATAGCATGGAAATGATGATACAAACACTTGTTTCTTTGGGAGGATGGACACTGAAGGGAAATGCTTTGCTAAGGAGTAAGATGAAGGTATATTAGCACTGTTTCAGCAATGATGAATGATAAAAATGGGTCTTAGAGGGTCTTCGGACTTTACAGTTTTGGCAGTACTCACACATTATGACTTGTCAAAGGACAATGTTCCTTTGATTGCCTTTCTAATAACACCTATGCATATAAATGGACATGTGTGCAATCTGATAGCTTCATGTTTTCCATAGCACTGCTACTAAAATAGTCTCACACTCATACGTGAATACAAACCTCGAGAATAGGAAGGGGAAACTTTGGAGAGATTATAAGTCAACACATTTAAGGCCATGTGTCCATGTATCTTAGGTGCTAATTTCCAACAGTGCGAGCTTGATGGGGTTTACAATTTTTTGGGCGATGTCAGAGGATTACACAGATAATTACAAGAAAGCAATAGTATAATGAAAGGAGAAGTAGAGGGAGCTATTGGACTGTATCAGACAGAGGCCTCTAATCTTGTTTAAGAAGTCAAAAAGACAATATGGAGGAAACATGCTTATACTGAGATCTAAAATAAGAAGATGTTGGCCAAGTAATTTGGAAGGATGACAAAGGGGATAAAGGGAAAGAGCATGCATCTAGGTGGAGAAAAAACATGTACAATGACCCGACCACAAGAGAGCATGATGTGAAGGGTGAGAAGAGAACAGATGTATGTCTAGCCCCCAGTAAATAGACATATCTGTATCCTGACTGAGAGCAACCTATAGGATCCACTACCCTGATAGTTTGTTTCACCAGGCCACTAAATCAACAAAAGTATCCTTTGATGACAGAATGTGCTATTACTTGGTGCCCCAAATATTGGTGGTATTCACATTTTAAAGGTCAGTAAGATATAAAGTCACTGTTTTCATGTGAACAAAATTTGGTCCTCATCTTACAATATAACTAATTAGCTACTGCTGTTTAATTCAGTTGAAAGGAAACACATTTTCAGAAAATATAATTCGTAGGAAATAATGGAGGCTTGGCTCTCATTGCACAATCATATACATCAAAAATGTTTAGACATTGAACATAAAAGGAGAGAACTTGAAATTTCTAAACTTAATAGGTCTACTTCTTGGCATAGAACAAAACTCATGAGGTTAAATATAGTCTACCATTTGTTTCTGGGGTAGGATTTAAATGTTCTTGAGGTTAATTAAATGATACTCGACTTTAACTAGTGTGCATGTTTTGTTTATAGAAGATATTTATAGAGAGAAGGGGTGGGTAAGTGTACCTGTGGATTGTTGATATGTGTTTGCACATAGTCAGTACACACTAAATGTTTGGGAAAGAACCAATAAATTAAAGGAAAATGCCCTTAAAGTCCTAGAACGGGGTGGCAGGTTTTAAACCCTGGGCATACTTGAAATACACTGTTCACTCTCACTTTCTTAAAAGTGACAAAATCCATTGGTTTTTATGGGCTCTGTTAATAGTGAACCAGAATATATACTGCAGCAATTACACAGGGTCATGTAGTTGCAAGGACTCACAAGACTCCACAAAGTATACCTTCATAAACTTTTAATAAAGACAAAGGACACAAAAGTGTAAAAAAGAGAATGCCCAGCCAAAGTCAGGGAGATTTGAGATGCTCAGGTGCAACTTTTAGGGTCCTCTTTCAGGACACACTTAGTCTCTGGATCACAGTCTACCAAGATCTGTGAAGCCAAGGCTTAAGTTTACTGAGGGATCTTTCATATCCCACAGGCCACAGAGCCCAAATGAAGTTGTATAACCAGATGTGCCATATGTATAATATTGATCTGTAAATTTTCAATAAACAGTGTAGACAAACTAGTACAAGGTACTTCCAAGGGAGGTTCATAATTTAAAGAGCACATTACAAATTACTAACTAGTATATTTCAGCCCTATCTTGGCCACCTTTATCAGATCCATGGTTGCATGAGTGCCTGGAGATAATCATAGAGCTGTCACAGATCAGCTGCAAGTTAGCTCCATGTTTCCATATGTACAAAAAGGGCAGAAGACCAAGAAAAGGATAAAATATTTCAAATGTTGTCCAACCCAGACTGTCCCTAGTAAAGTAAAGTAAAAAAAAAAACAGAAAGAAAGAAATGAATCTATTTGCTAGTAATTTTGTTCCTGTTTTAAAGCTTGTCTATGGAACAGAATAAGGGCTCTCTATCTAATTAAATGTCTGGCAAGTTAATGTCGATAGAGAAATCTGCAATCTTTGACATTTTAGAGTGAGACTCTGCAACTCTAGGCAGAAGTCCAATTTCATTTTGTTCTATTGTTCTGTATAGGTACTATAGAGAGAAAGTGCACGAAAAGTCCCCAGGCAACCAATGATATAGCAGGAAGCAGGAGGAAGCAATTTTTCCTTATTGCACTCAGCTTGATCTACAAAAGTGCTCATGATTCCAAAGCCAAATTGCCACCAAAATTACTGGTCTCTAGCTAGACATGTGTTTCACCTTGGGCAAGTTACTAGATCCCTCTGAACTACAGTTTTCCTTTGCATAAAATGGGGACAGTGATACCAACCACATAGGGATGTTGCAAGAATTAAATGAGACCATGTACAAAAAACACATACTACAGCATATGGGGCCTTAATTATAATTGCAAAATGTCTTTGTCGGAGAGGTAGGGGTTAATATCTATCCTAGCAGTAATCTTCCAACAACATCAAAGGCCTAAGCAGTTAATTCTTTTAAAATTATGTCACTCAGAGGCTGGTGCCCTGCTCCTTTGACGGCAAGGATCCCTTCATAGTGTTCCTTTAGATGTAAAACTCTAATATGTTATTCTTATGTACTGATACAGCTAAAACCAATGGAACATAACTTGTATTGGTTTCTTATTGCTGTTGTAAAAAAATTACTAGAAACCTAGTGACTAAAAATGATACAGATTTATTTGTAGGTTAACCTCAAGCACGGTTAAATGCTAATATGCTATTTCTGCTTCTGTAAATCCGCTTTGCAAGCTTGTAAGACAAAGAACTTAAAATTGATAGGTCTCTGCCAAAACTAACACCTGAGTGTCACAATGCAATTGGTTACCATAGAATGCTATAGAATGTAATTGGTTAACTAAATAATGACATATTCTGACTTACTAAGATCCATATAAGCTCACTGCCACCTTTGTTCAGGGCCATTCTCTGCATTTCTCCATGAGATCAGATCAGGTTTGGCCTGGCCGTAAATAAAATCTTGCCTCGCTTCTGTTCGGCGTCTGGTGGTCTCTTCTACAATCCCCTTGCTTCATTATTGTCTTAAAGTTCTGAAGGCCAGAAATCTGCAATTAGTTTCACTGGGATAAAGTCAAGGGGTTACAAGCCTGGTTCCTTCCGGAGGCTCCGAGTGGGAGAATCCAATTCCTTGCCTTTTTTCTCTGCTTCCCGTGGCTGCCTCTGTTCCTTGGCTTATGATCCCTTCCTCTCTCTTCAAAGTGTGTCACTCTAGCCTCTGCTTCTATTATCACATCACCTTCTCTGCTAACTAAGAGTCTTCTTATGTACCTCTTAGAAGGACTTTTGTGATTACATTGAGTCCACCCAGATAATTAGGATAATTTCTCTATTTCAAGATCCTTAACTTGATAATATCTGTAAAGTCTCTTTTGTCATAGAAGTTCAAATTTACAGATTCCAGAGACTAGGACTTTGGGGGCCATTATTCAGTCTACCACATGTTATTTAATTTTATCCTCCTATCAGAATGAGTAAGGCTGTCTCCATTCTAGAAGGCCCATCTGTGGCATCAAGAATTTAAGTGACTCAGCATTACTAGTAAAGCATAGCTTTACTTTCAGTAAATTCAGGATGACTTGACAGTTTACAGAACAGCTGGAAGCACAGTATTTCATGTAGTTCTTAGAAGAATTTTACAAATTTAGTTATATTTATAAGGTTTTATTTAATTATTCAGTATATTTATTGAGCATGAGTAATAGGCCAAGCACTGTGCTAGGCAATAAGGATACTGTAGAGACCTGGGGTATACATCATCCTTCTATTTGCAGCTTATACTCTACTGAGGAAGATGGACAAAAGCACAAACAGACCATTACAAATTATGATTAAACGCTGCAGGATGTCAAATGAGGAAGTGGAAGCTCATAGTGGTGAACCCATTCTCACAATGACATACAATAGTAAATGGAAAAACCAGGTCTTGAGTTTATCCTTTCTCAAACTCTTATTTCATAATCTTAGAGTTTTGTGTAAAGTATACCGTGTATAGGCAGCAGTTTTGATTTTTTTTTACTAATTTGTTCTAAGACATAGTAGAATCTATTCAATGGGAACCATTGTTCTCATAGCTCATGATTCAGACAATATATATTAATAGGCATCATCGTAGTTGGTTCCCTTGTGGTAACTGCTGCTAGTGCATCTTGCTGTTCTGTTAAATTCTAAGCACACTTGGTTAGTATCAGAGTAAGTCTTTTTCTTCTTCGAATCATGCACCCAGTAGTATCTACCTGTCAAGAAGATCCACAGCTAAATTACTAACATAATGCTCATGTAAGCAAATTTTTATGAATTGTGCTTTCTGAGTGATTTCTTACAGCTTTACAGCTTTTGCTGTGACATATTTTATCCATATTTAAATTTTTGTTTAAAATAGCAGCAAGCTGGAACTCAGCTCTGGGAGGAGCTGCAGATCATTTGGCTTAGAAGCTGGTATTCAGTAAATTCTCCAATATGCATTCACCTTGCATTTTGAACATTTCAGAATAAGCACTGTGTGAATTCTTTGTGCTTGGGAATGATGCTGTTCATTGTGATCTGCTGCTTCTGCTCAGATGCGGCTGAAGAGTGGAAAACAATGGGTAATTCTCCCCATATGAGCTCTGCACAGATAGGTCTGTGATCTCGAGTTATGAGGCCAGCACTCACTGTTGGCAGAACTTTGCTTTGTTACTTTGTCTTTTTCACATTGTTTGCAGAGAGTTGCCATTTTTCTGGGAGTTCTCCACACTAGAATGTTTAAAACCTGGACTCACTAAATAAATGCAGAGAACAGACAGATGCAGTAGTAAGATAAATGATCTTAAAGAAGTCCTAAAAGACATAGTACTTATGTGCTGTGACATCATGGCCCCAGGGAAAGTCCATAGTCTTCCAAAGTCCTCTACCTCATGCTCACTGAAACCTGAAATTGTCTAACAAATGTGAGATTCTATTTCACCTGGAGAAAAGCTGTAACAGTTAAAAATACTTTTAGGCTTTAAGAAGCTGCTTTACTAGTCCTGTGTTAAATGACAGGATTTTCTTTTTTCCTTACATATTAAGAATTAGAGCCATTTCTGACGTGGGTTTTGTGGCTTAATGTCTGGCTCTGAATGAATGCCTCAGTGTTTTACTTGGTTTTATCTTTACTATGTCAAGGTAGCTTCAGCAGCTCCAGACATCATGCCAAAAACTCCTCCCATGCCTGCCCCAATACAAGAGAGGAAAGTGTTCCCCAGAGGCCTTCCTTCCCTCATCATACTTCCTCTTCCATCTCATTGTTCAGAACTTGTCATCTAGACTACGGGCCAGGGCTTCCTTCTGAAACAAAGCTTGATTCTAATAGAAAAGAAGAAGGATGAAGAGGTACCATTTAGGGGAGACAACCAACTGTCTGCTGCAGAATTATGTGTGGCACACATGTATTTAGGAAAATGTACATATATATATATGTAAACACACTTAATAGATGGTAATAGTAAATATTGAGTAGTAGATACTCAATAAATTTTAGCTAAATAAATGAATCAACAAAAATGGAGTCTATCTTACAGAGAGAACCTACGGACAAAATTTATTTAAAAATGTGTAAAAGTGATAATGTAATGAAATCTAAGGGCAGGTGTGATGAAGAGATATACTCCCTAACTTAGTATAAAATGAAGAACATATGTGGGTGTGTGCATGTGTATAGTGGTAACGGAAAACAGAGACAGACAACAGGCAACAGGAAAAGAAGGGCACAAGGGAAATTTAAATCAAGTTTTTAAAAAACTTTTGTGTTCTTAGTCAAGATAGCAGAAGATAAGAAGCAATAGATATGGGAAACATGAATTCTGATACATATGAGAGTAGAGTCAAGAATGCCCCATTGCATGATCCCTCAGGGTACCCTTTGCATCATACTTTATGTAAATGCTACATTCTGGAGTTGGGCAGTACACAGCCTATATGGCTGTATGCCATATCTCTGAAAAAGGGAAGATGTTCAAAGTCCAGTCTAGTGCTAAATTTGCCCTTCTGAGGTGGTCTTAAAATAGAACCTACTAATTCCTTAATATGTTCTTTGAGAAGTGAATGTAAAAATTAAAGTTTCTACTTAACTTTCCTTTACCTTAAAATATGACACTGTTCTGTGGCAAAGCCACATGAATTATGGCCTCAGAACTTTGCCTTCACATTGTATCTGGTTTCTAAGCCTTCTAAGTATTCCCTTCTCAGGTAAAGTATGCTTTTTGGGAGCAGGTAAGATAGTTTCTATTTCATTTGTATCTTTCAAATTACTAAGCATACTGTTGCTTGCTTAGTCATTTTTGTCTGAAGTTATTTGCTCTTTATCTTAAGATACTAAGAGAGAATGATTAACTTCATTCTAGCATTATTGAGACAATTAGTATAATTGATTTTGCCTGAATAATTTTCTGAAACAAAAACAAACACTCCCTCCCCTGCAAAAGACCTTTATATATGAGGCCATTGTAGACTACAGAGAAAGATTTAACACGTAAATAAAGAGATTTTTCTAGTGGTTAATATATTTCTTAGTAGTCATGCTTGGGAGATGAGCTAGACATTTTAGACTAATTTGGTGCCATTTTTTTCATTACTAAATGTTACTTCTTCCTTAAGTCTTCTACTTTCTTTCAAATCTTTCAAAGAGTAATTTGCATATTGGGCAATTTGCCTTAATATAACCCTGACCCCCCCCCCAAAAAAAAAAGGGAAAAAGGAGAAAATGATTGAACTATAGTGTGAAAGTGTCTGAAGTGGTCAACAGAAATGGTGGAGAAAATCTGTTTAGATTCCAAAAGGGAATTAGAAATTGTTTACTGCATTCCAATTTCACTAAGGAAGAAGTTTAATATTAAGGTATTTATTTTCCATGATAAAAATTTAGAAGAAGAAGTTGAGTATCAGGAGGCATGATTGAGGTAGGTAGCAATGTATAAGTTATAAGAAGAGTATGCAAAGTGTACTGGATACCCTGGATAGACATAATGGGTAATTTCCTGTCCAGCATCAGGAAGATGGACAAAGCATCTGGGAAGTAATTTTCATCTTATTTGTTTGTGTGCACTAGAAATATTTAGGAGTATTACTTCCCTACAGAGCTGAGAAATGAATATGGACCAACATATGCATAGTTTAATTTTTGGTGTTATTTGGGAAAGAATTCCTAGTAGATATACAATTTTCTGTGCTTCCATAGTACACCTCACAGCTTCTCACACCTGCCAAAATGAAATGATATGCACATCATATTTACTTAAAAATAATGTCATATGAAGTATAAGACAGGTTCCAAAGAATTCCTTGGAAACCTTTTCAAGAAGATACAGACAGAACTTCCCAGATGTCTGCAAAGCTTTTAGTCAATATCTGGAATGTCAAGAAAATGCCAAAATATTTCAAATATGACAACATGTACAGCATCCCAAGAAGTAATTTGAAAACACAGCCTTCAGGGCATTTCACTGCTCTCTGTTGATACCAACAGCTTTGTCAGGGCTTCTGGCTTACAGGACAGCTACACTGAGCTCCTACAGAGGCAAGTGATCTTTGGGATAAAATGGGGGACAGTATATCTGCCACTTGTCTACTTAAAAGAATATAAGATTTCCCCAAAGTGTTCCATAAGTTGTTCGTCAAAAAGAATATTGTATGTGTTCATTCAACTTTGGGAGGCACTGCATAGAATATCACAATGCTTATTAAACACATTGAGAAATAATTTTGAGTTCATGAAACAAGAGGTCTTACAAATTTTCCAAATTCCAGTGAGGGGCCCCCCACCTGTAAAACTAGTATTTCCAGTCTAGAACAGTTTTCCTTTTTTTTTTTTTATTTTTAGAGAGAGAACATGAAAGAGGGAGAGAAGCAGAAGGAGAGAGAGAGAGAATCTTAGGCAGGCCTTATGCCAGCATGGAGTCTGATGCGGGCTCGATCCCATGACCCTGGGATCATGACCTAAGTTGAAATCAAGAATGTGAATGCTCAACTGGCTGAGCCACCCAGATGCCCCAGAACAGTTTTCTATGCAACTCTAGAAGTCTTAAAAAAGTCTTAAGGTCTTGAAAAAGTAGTCAAATCTCCATAGTATGTCTATAATGGATGTTGGTGTTGGTTTGAACTTGATATTCTTTTTTTTAAAGTTTATTTATTTAGAGAGAGAGAGAGAGAGAGAGAACACAAGTGGGAGAGAGGCAGAGAGAGAATCCCAAGCAGGCTCTGCACTGTTAGTGCAAAGCCTGATCACGACCTGAACCAAAGTTTTATGCTTAACCATCTGAGCCACTCAGATGCCCCTGAACTTGATATTCTTAATCATCATTAATAGGTTCAGTTCTACTTCTAGTTTATAAAGACATTTTTAATGGAAATAGTTGTTTTAACCATTTCTTCTTATTGAAGCAATTAATTAGATTTATATTGATAGATTTCCCTATTATTAAAGCACACCTGCATTTATGGGATAATACTTATCTGGTAGTTTGCTTTATTAGCTACGATTATTTTACTTACGATTTTGAAGTTTGTGTTACATATGTGTTTGGACTAAAACAGTGACCTCTGTGTGGCCAGTATGTTAGGGCTGAGAAGTCTCTCTATAGAAAGCATTTCTTTTTTTACTGGCTTTATGAATTGGCCTCCCACATAAGATTTCATGCAAATGAGGTTCCACAATGACATAAATGGTAAAACAACTGCAGGTTTATACTTTTTTCTTCTTTTTGTGCCTTTTTCAGGTTTGGCTTTCAGAGTTATACTAACTTCCAAATGAACTGGATAGATTTCCATATTTCTTGATGCTCAGAGATGGTTGCTCTGACAGTGGGCTATGTGTCTTAATAATGTTAAAGAACACAATAGGCAAATTCTTTAGCTTAAGAACCATTTAAAAAAATAATTTATCAATAACTTTTTGATTTTTCAGGTTTTTAACTTTATGAGTCATTCAGTTATTCATATTTTTCCAGGAATATCTCTATTTTATGAAAATCAGTGATTCCCACAGTATAGTTTCCAGACCAGTAGCATCTTGATCACCTGGGAACTTGTTAGAAATGAGACTGTTTTGTGTACCACCCTAGACCTACTGAGTCAGAAACCCTGGTTTTAATAAGTTCTGTAAGTGATTCTGATACTTCTTAAAGTTCTAGATCTTTAAAATTATTTAATTCAGCATCCATACTTTGTTCTTTAAAAATGTTGTAACTCCTCCACATTTTTAATTGTATTTTCTTACTAATTCTTATTTTTGGTCCTCTTTGTGTTTAATTTTACATAAGTTTATTTGTTTTTAAAATAATCAGCTCTGGAATTTATTTATCAACTGACTTTATTACCTGATGCTACATGTGAGTTCCATTTAAGCCAGAATTAAATAGAATTTAATTTAAAAATATAACATGAATGTTACAACAATTTTATATAATTATGGTTATTCAAATCTATGAAATATTTAGCTTTGAAACAAAGATATTTAGAGGCACCTGGGTGGCTGAGTCAGTTAGGTGTCCAACTTTGGCTCAGGTCATGATCTCACGGTGTGCGGGTTCAAGCCCCGCGTCGGGCTCTGTGCTGAGAGCTAGCTCAGAGCCTGGAGCCTGTTTCAGATTCTGTGTCTCCCTCTCTCTCTGACCCTCCCCTGCTCACACTGTCTCTCTCTCTTAGAAATAAATTTTTTTATGGGGCGCCTGGGTGGCTTAGTCGGTTAAGCGTCCGACTTTCGCTTGGGTCATGATCTCGCGGTTCGTGGGTTCGAGCCCCGCGTCGGGCTCTGTGCTGACTGCCAGCTCAGAGCCTGGAGCCTGTTTCAGTCTGTGACTCCCTCTCTCTCTGACCCTCCCCTCCTCACGCTGTCTCTCTTTCCTGGAAATGAATAAAACATTAAAAAATTAAAAAAAAAAAGAAATAAATTTTTAAAAAACATTAAAAAAAAGAAACAAAGATTTTTATATACCACGTTTTTTAGTTCTAACGTCTGGGGCACTGGTGAGTAAATCATGATACTGGAGAGCATGTTACTTAGAATTACCCACAGGAGAAACAACTTAATTGCAAATCACCGTTTACGGCCTAGAGGATTGGTGCTTATTGTTTTCTATTTGGATTTATATATTTTGGAAACTCTGTTGTTTTTTAGTGTCAACTAACTCAAATGGTAGTCACACAGGTTTGTTGTATGTCATTTCTGCTGCTGTTAAGAATGCCTGCCTGTGTTTTTGAAGTACCTCTGTGACCTCATTCACACACCAAGTGAAATTCTGCTATGTGACATAACTAGTCCTTTAAATCAGACCATCACAAATATATTGCTAATCCAAATTCATGAAAATAGATTTAGTTTTTTTGGGTGTAATATAGTAAAGGAGGAAATAATCAATAATCAGAAGCTTAGCTTCATTTATAGACTCTTGTATTTGTTTTCTTGAATGATTGTGACTTTTCTCTTTATTATTCCTACTCTCTAGTTTTCCTTAACATTCCTTAATGATTTATTTTCTGACTCCCTGAGATGAACACCCGGTTTATTAGTTTTCTTTCTCTCCTTATATCTTTTGGCACTTTTAAATCCTTCTATTATCATCCCATGTCAGTCTATTTACTTTTTAAAGTTTTCATTGGTTTTTAGAGGCCACATCTATTTTCATCCTAAGATTTCTTTTTTTAAAATAGCTTTAGTGAGATATAATTTATATATATTTTACCAATATCAAGTATATAATTCAGTGACTTCTCAAATATTCCCAATGTGGTTGCCTCCTAAGTTTTCTGTATCCTTGATATAATGTTATTGTCCCCATGTTTTGTAGCATATTTTTCCTGTGGTTTCTGATTACTCATTCTTTTTTTAAAAAATGTTTATTTATTTATTTTGAGAGAGAGAAACAGAGAGAGAGAGTGTGTGCAAGCTGGGGAGGGCAAAGAGAGAGGAGAGAGAGAATCCCAAGTAGACCTCATGCTGTCATTATGGAGCCTGACATAGAGCTTGATCTCATGAACCAGAGATCAAGACCTGACCTGAAATAAAAAGTTGGATACCTAAGTGATGGAGCCACCCAGGTGCCTATGATTCCTCATTCTTGAAATGGTGAGGAATTAATTTAGTTGCTGTGTTTCAAATAAACAGAATACTGAATTGCCCTTGGACTCTCCATTTCTGTACTAGCTAAATATCCTTCTCAGGTTAACATTGGAATGGCAGATTTACATGCAAAATTTTCAACTCTGTTTATTCTCTAGAAAACATTCATCTGACTAGATTCTTCTTACTGCAGTAAGGTCTTCAACATACATGTCCTGGTTCTTAGAGGAATGGACATGTACGTTGTCCAATGGACATGTACGTATGTCTGAACCAACGGAATACATGAAAATCTGTGTCCCCAGCCCTCATATACTGCTGCTAGATATTTCCTGTGTGACCCCATTTGAGATGGGTCTGATATCCTATCCTGTGAATTAGAAGAGATCACTAAAGTAATCCTTTTTCTGGACTTGTCTACTTTTCCTTGAGTCCCATCTTGATTTGGGAAGAGGGAGAAAAATGTAGATGTCTCTTGTCATAATGATTTTATATGATTTAGGGTGACTAGCCCTACTGACTTGTTCAGGGCTTTCAGTGCTGAAATTGGGGAAGTCCTGAACAAATCAAGATGAGCTGGTCACCCTAGTGGCAGCCACCACAAGGAAATGACCCAGTATGAAGGGAAGATCCTCCATAAGGCACTCCATGAAGAAGTGAGCACTTCTGCCATTTTGTCTCTCAGGTATGGCCACCTCCTAGCACCACGGTTCATAGGATGGCCACTGTACCTGGGAAGGAGGGGGAAACGGTGGACTACTTGTGCAGACTATCCTTTGTCTCATAAAGGAAAGGCTGTCAAAACACTTCCATCTTCTGGCCAACTAGAAACTTGCAGAGGTGGCATCCCCAGTGTGCATGTCTTTTAAAAGTCCCTCTTTTCAAGTTGTGGAGCTGAGGAATCTGGGTTGGAACCTCCAATTTACTGGTTGGTGCTGGTATAACAGAGAACAATTTGCTAAACCTCTTTATGCATCAGTTCCTCACCTGCAAATGGGAATAATAATATTTCCTACCTTAAAGCAATTAAAATAGTGCCTCACACATAGAAAATACTCAGTACATGCTGGCTATTAGTAATTTTTTTTTTTCTGCTTAAATCATTTATGTGGAGCTACTTGATTTGGCTTTCTATTTATTCTTTGATCACAAGTTCCTGGTACCTTGATTCTGAATTCAATGAAGACTTATTAAAACTTACAGATTTTGTTTGGATGAAAATAACACCTCATGGTTGTGATAATCATTAATTTCATCTCTATTTTTAAAGTTCTTTTAGTATCTAAAACTTTCATATTGTTTTACTGTAGAAGTTTGTCAAGGGTCCACAAAAATCCTTTCTGTCATGGACTCTCTTCCGAAATCTTACCTTTTCAAAGCTTCTGCTTTTCATGGATATTGGATAATCTATGTTACTTTTATATCAGTACCTTTTAACAGCACTTTTGTCTAAGATTTGTTTTCTCTAAAATCTGTATGCTCATCTCTTGTCTTTGGCTGCAGCAGAAAACAAATATGGGGATGAGGGGGGAAGGCTAGGGTCAGAAATTGCTATATCTGAAAAATGCCTGATGTGAACCAAACCAAAAGGCTTTACACTCAAACTCTCCCTACTACAAGGCCACCCTTCCCTGGTCCCAGAACTGAATTATTTCCCAGACCAATATCTGCTTGCTCCACATGAGGTGTTTCCAACAAGATCTGCAGCTTCCTTCTTAGCTTCATGGTCCTGAAGCTCTGGCTTTCAGAATGGATTCCATTTCCTTTTAATTTCAGATCACAACTATAGGCAGAGATCAAAATCCTCTCCAATTTGGGGCGCCTGGGTGGCTTAGTCGGTTAAGCGTCCAACTTTCGCTTAGGTCATGATCTCGCGGTTCGTGGTTTCGAGCCCCGTGTCGGGCTCTGTGCTGACTGCCAGCTCAGAGCCTGGAGCCTGTTTCAGTCTGTGACTCCCTCTCTCTCTGACCCTCCCCTGCTCACTCTGTCTCTCTCTCTCTCCTAGAAATAAATAAAACATTAAAAAAAAATTTTATAAAAAAAGTCCTCTCCAATTCAAGGACTTTGCCTTTCATGTGGAATTTTGCTTGCAAAAAGGGTAATTTCTGGTTGAGAGCCCATTGTTAGCCTACAATTTTCCTATACACATTGTTGCTGTGTTCTGTTGGTTGACACCCTGTTATAGTCATCTTCCACAAAGGAGAGAAGAGTTGGGATCCTAAATCTGAGTCACATATTCTTTTTTTTTTAATGTCTTATTTATTTCTGAGAGAAAGAATGAGAGACAGTGTGAGCAGGGGAGGGTCAGAGAGAGAGGGAGACAAAGAATCTGAAACAGGCTCCAAGCTCTGAGCTAACTGTCAGCACAGAGCCCCATGCAGGGCTCAAACCCACGAACTGTGAGGTCATGACCTGAGCCAAAGTCAGACGCTTAACTGACTGAGCCACCCAGGTGCCCCCTGAGTCACATATTCTTTCCTGCCACCTTCTGAGACCTGAAGAAGTTAGCTGTTAGCTCTTTCTCTAAAGACAGGTAGTTAGGGCTTTATTCTCCTGACTTGACAACTGATTGCGGCTGAAGACCTCGCCATTGGGCTTCTGAGGATTATTTGAATAGAGGAAAAATGGACAAAATTACTTTCTCTTACTTGGAAGTTCTTTGGCCTCAAATCCTTATCTGTTATCTCCTCTGGGGAACCATGGGTTTTAGGGGCTTCTTTTGCCAAGTTAGAGATAGATCATGGCCTCTACTACTCCACATTAAGGCAAGAACTTCTGAACCTCATCTTTCCTTCTCTTGACAATTCCCTTCCCTAGCAACAGGGCTCGATGTTCTTTGTATCGACTTAGATCAGTGCTTGAATTCCCTCTAGAGAGTGTTTCCTAAAATGTGTTCTCAGGAACATTAATCCAGAGAGATCTCTAAAAAAGTGTTTCATGATTACATGTTTAGGAGATGCAGCATGCTATAGTCCCCTTAATATACTTAAACTATATCTTATGGAACTAGTGGTTTCATATAATATACTTTGGGAAATGTAGAAATGAGAAAATTTATATATATATATATATATATATACATAAATTGACATACTATACAGCCTTTTAAAAGAATATTTCTTGGTATTAAAAGTGTTCAATGTGGAGGAAAAGAAGTTTTAAAATAATATCTATGGTCTGATCCCATTTTATTAAAAAAAGGGGGTTTTAGATGTGTGAAAACACCTAGAATATAATATTTCAACACTTACTAGTACTTGTTTCTGGATGACAAGAACATTAGTCATATTTTGTTTCTTTCTGTTGCTAAGCTGTATTTTCTGATAGTGAATACATATTATCTGAATGTAATGAAATAATATTACATTTTCAAAAGAATAGTTTGCTTAGCTGCAATAGCTTTGATTCCATTTCATTTTTAAGTTTTAGCTAAATGATCATCTTTCCTCCAAAGTTTGCTCAACACTTAGAAATTTGAGTTCCTGGAAATAAGGAGTTGCTTTCATAGTCCTTGCTATTCTTTGTAGCCTCTGGGCACCAACTCTAGTAGATTTCTCTATTTATCCCTGCTTTTAGTAGAGTATAGAGAATTTTATGTGAGGGCCTTTGCTATACCCCAAGGAGGATTCCTAGTGGGAATTAGACCTCCAAGCCTGGTACTTTTTGCCCTAACTTTATCCCATTTAGACCATAGCCCCCTAGGGCAATGGGAATTGCTTAGAGTCCCCTTAAGACACTTCACTTGAACCCACACGGAAGGACACATATCCTTTCTTACCCACAGCAAATGTTTGTAGAAAGCTGTTTTCTGCAGATTTATCCAGGTACAAGAGTCCAAACATTGAGCCCCTGTGTCAAATTCTCTTATTTGCATAAGGCATATAGAGTAACAACATGTTCTCACAACCCTTATATGTGTTAATAAAGCTTGTGAGGTAGAGGATCATTTCTCTCATCACTGACTGAATAAACCAATGTATGATTTTCTGTTCCCCACAACACAAATTGAGAAGGGAACAGCATACACGAGTATCATATAGGGAGGATCACTGACAGAAGTGTTGCCAAGTCTTTCTAGAGAGCATTCTTGTTCTTACCACACTGGCATATTTTGTGGTGGGTGCCCTAGTCTCCAGAGGAGGAGAAGTGAGGCAGACAGAATTTATATTCTATATGATCTCCTGTACTTTCAGGATTGGCTTTACCAAAGCTTTATGTGTTTAATTAGTTTTCATTTTAGCAAATATTTTAAACTTTTCAGTGTAGTGATTAACCCCATTGACCGTCTTTTTGCCTTTTCAAGTGCAGCAACTTATTAGAGATTTTTATTATTACACTGTAAATTCCTCAGAGTTGCATTCTGTGGCATTAGCTATGCAGTCTACATTTTGTGAGCTCTTTTAATTGCTTCTCTGTAGCGTGGACTTATTTCGAGAGAAGGTCACAGTAGTTTTCATTAATCCAGTGTTACTTTTAGAATCTCTGAGCTTTCATTTGTATCCAAAATTCCATTAGTTTTTCCTTAATTATTTCATCAAATGAGTTGTTTTCCATTTTGTAAGGCGTCTTTCCTTTATAAAAAGGTCAGTGCCATTGACATATTTTCAGTTACCTTGCTCTTTTTATGGGCCATAAGTAGACAATTTCATAGCCAGTAAGGATGAAAGAGGAGAGGCGGTGACTATGCTGTGGTATAGTATCCAGTCTGCTGACCTCCTTTCTTTCTTGTTTCTTAACTGTTAGACATTTTATTCATCCACCATTTTTTTTTTAATGAGGGGGTCTTAGAGATCAAGTAAAATGTCAAATAGGGAACTTTGCTAGTGATACAGTTGGCATTTTAGGTTAAAATGAACCTTTTGGATTCTTTGTGGAATATATGCTATGCTGATTTCAAAATAACATAATTAATACAGATTTAACTTGATAAAAATGTATTGAGAATCTTTTTTTTTCTGGAAGTAAAAAAAAAAAATGTTGTGCTCCCCGCCCCTAGGGGTTTACACTATAGTGAAGAGTTAGCTTTTTATAAAGATCTGTTGCATTTTGAATATTTTAGAATTACAGGATGGGAACACTTACTACCATGGTAGTAAATAACCTTAATTATTTATTTAGGCCCTGTCTGTAGCTTTTCTAAAGTTCTTCAAACATTGCTCCAGCTTAAGTAAAAACCAGAACTATGTGCATTTGGAAAGTCTTGTGTAGAGTAGCTGCCACTTTAAAAAGAAATACTGAACGAGAAATACTCAGAGAAGAGCCAAATCAATCAAGGTTAGGGTTGTTTCCACATGTGAACTGATAAAAAAGTGATGACTTGGGGGAAATATGATTGCTGTCTATATACTCACTGTATATACTCCAAATTGGATACAAACTAACACAAGAAATACACGTGATTTGCATACAAGCAAGCACACGGGATTTTAGAATACTGACTCTTGCAAATCTTGAGGCTTGAAGGAGGTCACTTTAGGACAAAAAATAGCAAGTGCTACTTTTTGCAATAGTGGTTAAAGGAATCATTCAGGCTGAGACAATAAATGGGCATTTCAAGGCTGCTATCATGTAGGGCAACTACCAATCTCACGCATAAAACATGCCTTGTTCCTATTCCTGCTGTCAGGATGTGGTAAAGAATGAATATTTTTAGTTATGTCTAATAAAGTATCATTCATTCTCAGAGTTGCTATCTTTAAATGAGTGGAAAGCCACCCTTGAAAAAGTGTTCTTAAACGTCTCAGTGTGTATCACACATGTTTAAGTACAAATTTCAAAAGAACCAATTTAATTATTTGTTCTCTACATACTCAGAGCTGGCCAAGAAAATGCTATTTTGCCAAACACCTACTAACCAATAACAGTTATGTTTTGCAATTTATGTTACTGCCTGATTGTCTAACAGAGAAATTACTTTTCCCCCAAGCACCTTCAAGGTAATTCAAAGTGTTATGCTTGATCAGTGGGTAATTATGTTTCCCTTCTAAGCTTATAATAACAGCAAAGAAAGATATGCTCTTCTTGTTTTTAACAGTACAGTTCTGATGATACTTGCTGAATGAATGAGTGAATGTATGAATAAAAGAACATGATTGGGCTGGCATCTTTGACTCTTTCTACGCTGAGCTCATTGAGATTAATGAACTAATCACCATGTGTGTGACTGTATTAATGGGCCATGCATGAAGTCTTTCATTCCTAATGATGCACATGTGATTTTTTGAAAAACTAAACTCCTACTAGGGATGGATAAACAATAAAATATATCTTATAGGTGATATTAAGTCAGCATTATAGTTAATTCCAATGAAGGATGAGATGTGTTACAAATAGATCTTAGGACTTTCCTAGGAAATTGTATGCAAGTATGGATAATGCATTTATCCACTAATACGTGTCCATCCACCATAAGCTTTTGTTTAACACTATTCCAGAGAGGCTTTGTGATCATTAAATGAGATAGTACATGTGAAGGCTTTAGGACAGTGCATGGAACTAACTGAATGTTCAATAAATGATACCTATTATGATGCTCCTGTTGCTGCTATTATCAATATTATATAACCACCAGCCAAGTTTCTTCATGGCTATTAGGTAGCCATGAAGAAAGTCAACCTCCTTATAAACCCAGATCTTTAATTCCTGGTCTGAAGGGATCTTTATCCTTAATTTCCCCAAATGATTGAAATACAGATATTTTCATGGTTTGCCATCAGTTTCCAAGAATATAGTTTTCAAAAAGTGATATCTGCAGCTAGGTAAATTCCAGGACTAGTTAAATGAATTCAGAGCCATGCTCTATATGTTGGAGAGTGGGGTTATATGAAACCATGAAGAATTTACTCACATCTGAATGGGCAAGAGTTTTCCACTCTGATCTGCATCTAATGCTGCCACAAAGTGGTGCTGTCCGAGTGCCAAGTGATCAACTTTTCCTGAAGCCCTATCAGCTTCTTCACCTTTTATGTCCCTTGCCTATTACCCAGCTTTTGTAGAGGTTGCTGGTTTCCAACAGGAGTTGTAACTTCCATTCAGACATTCAATAGCTCCTTGCTAATGAGCAATGATGGAGGCACATTTTAGCAACACTTCTAACTGTGTGTTGCTTTGGACAACTGTTTCTGGTACATTTTGGGGTGGGAAGGAGATCAACTTTTTCACATTGTTATTGCATGATGATGTGTTGTTAATGTAATGGATTTGATGTGAAAACTGCCCTTATTTCCATACTTTCAAATCCACCAAATTAGGTAATTTGCAGTTAGTTTCCTATCCATTGATGCATGTTATTAAGGTCCTATGGTTTTCTTTCTTTAGTTAAATAAATCAAGTGTATTAAGATTAATACATTTATTCTAAACATTTAAGAATTCAAAATTATGCAGCATGATACCTTTCTTTCATTTGACTTTCATTTTGCTTCTCCTCAGGTAGTAAAGATATATTTTTGAAGGGACAAACACACATTTTTTTAAAACTAAAGAAGTCTATTGTACATGTGTTTTGTTAGTATTGTTACAGATCTCCTTTGAATTTTTTTCACATCAGCCGTTTAATGGATTCTCAGCAGGTAGGAGAGAAATAGTAGTGGTTTGAAAGAAGGGATGAAGAATCATGGTTACTTGATTTCAGAAAATTTTTTTCTTTAGGTGTTTTGTTTGTACTGTTACTACTTTATGCCAATATTATTTACATACATTATAGGTGGTATTCTTTAGTATGAAAGCCTGATTTAATGAATTATTTAGGTTAGACAGAATATGTAAGTATAACACAATTATGAATGACTGATTTAATGAACCACAATGTCAGTAAATGATGCTGCTTCTAAACTCTGGCCACTGTTCACAGATTTCAAACACATGCACCAGGTGGTTAGGGTTAATGATTGATAAAATTGTGATTCAGGGATTGATAAAATTGTGATTCACCTAAACTTTGTCACTCTGCTGCTTACAGCCATCTAATGGGCTTCACATCATTCTTAGAATATGACCTCTCAGCTTAGAATATGACCTCTCAGCATATAGATTTTTGTAACCTGGCCAGTGGCTACTCCAACAGTCTCATGTCCATTTGATCTTCCCTCATTCACTGTTTCTGTCACACAAGCTTTCTTTTCATTTTGCCAAATTCATTCCAGAATTAAAAGATTAAACGTTTGGTCTTCCCTCTGACTGGAATTCTCTCCCCTTAGACTTTGCAGGGCTCTCTCCTTTACCTAAATCAGATCTCATCTCAAATATCACCTCCTCAGAGAAGCCTTTCCTCACCAGTCCATCTAATTCTACTTTCTGCCTTCTCTTCATTCCATTCTTTATTTCATTACCTTGCTTTATTTTTCCAAGTACTTATCATTACCTGAAATTATGTTAATGATTTGTTTTCTTATTTATCGTCCATCTCTCTTGCTGGAATGTAAATTCCATGGAGGCAAGGACCTTTCATGAATTGTTCACCTCTATATTCCCAGCATCAAGAATATGGTCTGACCCATAGTGGGTCTCAAGAAATATCTATTACATGAATGAACGCACACATGAATTTGTAGACTGATTCCTTTCAGCCATGCATTGTGATAGACAGTTTTGTTTTTTCTGTTAGATGGTGTGACTGTGTAAGAGAACTGTCACTGTTTCCATTTTATTAAAGAGGAATCTGGGACGCACAGGGTTCAGGTCTACGGGCATGTAGTTTGCAAGCGCTAAAGCCGAGATTCAAGACTATGTTTGATTTGCTTTGATTTGTTTACTTCAAAATAAAATATATTATTTCTTTTGGAAAAGAGGAGGAAAGAGGGCTTTGCTTTCTTTAGGAATGCTTTTTAAAAACTTACATCTTTGCTATTGGCATCTAGCCTCAAGTTGCTAATTAAATTGCCAGCCAAGTTTATAGCATTGTTTTGAAACATACAATTATAGGACAATATTGACAATTCTTTTTGAAACTCTGGTTCAGTTCCTTATACCTGTTATTCTAGGGTTTGTTGTAAAATCTTTTTTGCCTAGTAAAACTTAATAATTAAAAAGAGAGTGTCTCTTTGAAGATTATTTCTCATGATCTATTTTCCTGAAATAACATTCTACTTAACCATCTTTCTCTTTTGACAATGAAAAATCTAACATTTTCTACTAGCTGACCCTGGGTTCCTTCATCAGCAATCTGTTCTAGACACTCCTCCTTCTTTGTTGTGGTAAACATCAAGAGGTGTCCTACAATTCTCTTTAGTTTGACAAATTCCCAAACTTAGTTTGTTTTTTATGACCCTGATGCCAATAGCCATTAACTTTAGGACTCATGCCAGGACCTCTGTTGACTTCTATTATTATAAAAAGGAAAGGTGTCATTTATGCATAGATATGTAAGACATAGATATTGGTCTGGTCTGCTATTAGGTAACAATTGACAAAAAGTGAAGTACTAATATTTTCACATTAAAAGGCAGCTGTGAAATAGGCAACTATTTCATAATTTCATAAATTACATCTTACTGCTTGTTTATGGAGTATTTTTGTAACAATATGTTATAGTAACAACATGTTAATATAAATATTTTTATCTAAATTTCTGTAGCAAGTTTTCCTCAATTTTCTTTTAATGATGTGCTCTGATATTATAGGAGGTAACAAATGAATTAATGCTATTTGTGTTATTATAATTGTATCTGTCACTAATTTTTTAAAATGATTTTGGCAGTGGGATTTTATACATGCTTGTTAGTATTCTTTCATCTTTTTAATGGTATTCTTAGAATGGATGAAACTCCAAGCAAAAGCATGGCACACAGCAAGCACTTCATATAAGATTGTTCCTTCCTCACAACCTTCCCTCTCCACCCCCTCCCACCAGGAAGCCTTTTTCTGGTAGTTGGTAATGTGTTGCATGACTTATATTATTGTAATTGTTCTCAAATAAGGGAATGTTTATTATTATTATATCAACCTTAATTCCTCATTAAGTTATTCTTCAATACTGTTGGTTACTATTGATTTTTCTATTAATTAAACTATAGCAGTCATTTCTAATCATACTGATACTTTTTTCTAATCTTCTCTTCCTTGAAAGCTAACATTTCTATGTTCATATCTGCTTTATTTCTAGTGGTCATAGAGCCAGTATTTACACACAGCAAAGGATGTTCTGAAAATACCCCATGGCTGATGTTTTCTTCTTTTTTTTTTAATGTTTATCTATTTTTGGGAGGTGGGGGAAGGGGAAGAATAAAAGGGAGACACAGAATCTGAAACAGGCTCCAGGCTCCACGCTGACAGCACAGAGTTCAACGAAGGGCTTGAACCCATGAACTGTGAGATCATGACCTGAGCTGAAGTCTGGATGCTCAACTGACTGAGCCACCCAGGGTGCCCCCAGTGGTTGATGGTTTCTTAAAATCGCTCAGGAAATTGAGTGTTTTAAGCACATTGTCTGTGTGTTGAGGCTGCCCCTCAATGTAGTTTGATTGCTACAGTGTTAACAAAAATGTTGAATATGAATGTCTTCATAGGGAATGCATACTCTTCAGTTCTGCCACAGACCCTACCATTTCCTATCTTAACAGTAGAAACTCATTTATCTATGTGATACATTTCATATTTGACCCTTGGTTGAGGATAAATTGGCTAACTAAGTGACCAAAATGGTATTCATGTTTTGATTCTTAGTTGTATTGTATAATTAAAACCTGCAATTGAGTTTGGTTTTAGCAGTAGCTGTGAAGACTAAGTACTAATCTTCTGTCTCAAGTTCCTTATTTATAAGAAATAAGGTTATAGTAAGAATAACAAAAAAAAAGAGTAAAAATAAATTAAAAACAAGTTTTTTTAATTGTAAGAAATGGACATTATAATAATTTTTACCTACCAGAGTTGTTGTAAGGATTAAATTAAAGGGTATCTGGTATGTGTTATGTGTTCAGTAGTAGACATTGTCATTAGTGTTTCCCTAATTTTTATAGCTTTATCAACTAAGCTTTCAAATACCCATGGTTGGGATAGAAAGCTAATGGAATTTCCTTTATAAAAAATAAACATTTATAGTGCAATACATATAGTTGTTACAGGTATTAACATCAATACTTAACGATGGCAATATATTTTGGATTACTTCCATTTTCAGAATCTCACTTTCTAAGAAGTGTTTCTGGGAATGACTTCTCACTAGGGACTGTGGTATGTGGTTTCTGACCACATGGTCTCTATTCTTGGTGTATCATTTGTTATAGGTTGACAAATGCCCAGGCCCCAGACACATGGAATTCTCTTAAGCATTTCAAAGGACTAAATGAAGGTAATTTTTTGGCAGCTGAACAGTTTGACCAATGACTATATCACTATTACATGCTCTGGTTGATGTACTTTTTGGCCTGGATTTCTGTGGAAGCATAATGTACCAGATGACTTTACCTCTGTGCCCATTTAGTGGCACCGATGGGGACGCACATAGAAGTATGAGAGAGCAAGTGGCCATAATGTATCAGAATATAGTGACTTCAGAAGATCACATAAATACATAGGCAACAACCAGTCTGCTTCTTTTTAAATAAAATACCTTTGTCTATTAATAATGAATAACTTTTCATTAGTATGTAATTTTTAAATAATAATATGAAACAGAAACCCAGGAGGCCAATGCATTTCATGAGCACAGATATTCCCATTGGGCAATGATATGTAAGAAAATACATTTTCCCACTGAATTGAATGCATGTACTTCAAAAATCTTGCAAAAAAGTTCATCTGAGTACAAAATAGAGCATGGAGGATGAGTGGATGGACAATCATAACTTTGAAACCCTTCATTTGTTCAGGAAGGAAGATGAAAGATAGTTAAGGTCAAAAATGAAATGTATTTGGTTATCAGAAAATCTAGTTTGCAGGGCATAGTTCTACTACATACTCAATGAATCTTCATTGCACTGCTTTCCTTATAGGCACAGTACCAGTAATCCATTTTTCAGGTGCAGAAACTGAGGATTGGAAATATTGAGTAAATGTGCCAAGATTCTATTGCTAATTAGGACACAAGTCAGGATTTCAAACTCTTGATTGACTTCAAAGCCTGCACTGTGTCCGACATGATACACTGCTTCGTTATGAAGTGCTTTCTAATTACTAGTTGTTATTGTTAGGGAATTGAGAACAGGTGTCTACCTCCAATGCTCTGGGATCGGAATCAAGAGGGTGAGACCCAGGAAATGACAGAAAACTGTCCCCAGGGCTACCTCTGGGAGTAGCTCACAAGACAAGACCCGGAGGCCCAGTCAGAGGAGCAGCTACCAGATAATTAATCAGTCTGACAAATGGCTGCACATGAAAAAGGAGACCAGCTGTGAATTGGGAAGCCAGGGAAGCAGGGGAACCCAGGAAGACAATGTAGATTTGGCTGAAGCAGGAAGGAAGTTGGAAAAGGAAGAGAAAGCAGAAGCAGTGTGGAATAGGCTAAACGATTTTGGTCCCTGTTACCTTTTCTACATGTCCTTGGGAATGTTCCTTCTGGAAGACAATGTGGGGGTAGAAGCCTGGTACATTCTGAACTATAGGCCCTAGGAGATGACAGGAGACCATCCCTGAAATAATGTAACTGGGGTAGTTGAGGAGACCAGAGAGGAAGTAAAAACCACAGTGGGGAGAGACAAGCCATTAGAAAGTGAGCTAGATTCTCATTTTTATATGCAGAATGGCTCAAGTATTGAAATCCTCGCATTATGGATATTGCCAAGGGGCAGATGGAATGTTACCTGTCTCATTCTTGCTAGAACATTACCCTATGTTTTAGCCAAATTAGGGAAAAAAATCTCTCCCATGAATGTAACATTTCTGGGTATGTAAGAGCAGGAGTGTGTGTGTGTGTGTGGGCGGGGGGTGACGATGAAGATGGCAAGGAGTAGACAAATGCACAGCATGAGGGGACAGACAGGTTCAGCAGCACCCTGCCACACTCCCACCCCCAATCTATATACCTTTTAATGAGCTGAATTTTGCAGTCTCAGGACCCTGAAAAAGTCATAACAATATGAAAATGGTAATTTCCCATAGGAAATTAGGTTTTATGAGCTTGTAGCTTGCATACACATTTTGCATTCTGTGTGTGTGTGTGTGTGTGTGAGAGAGAGAGAGAGAGAGAGAGAGAGACATTTTCCCATCTTTGTACTTCATTACCATTATGGAACTAGCCATTGGTGTGAAACAGAGCTGTCAAACACAATACAGAATTCTATAAAACTCAGAAAATGGAAACTGTTAGTCACTACACGGGGCCCAATTCCAGGTGCATTACATGCTCTGTCATACCAACTGAGACTGTGTGTCAAACTCTGTCACTATTACGGCTCCACGTCCCACATATCATTCAGTTGCTGCAATAATTTTTTACCTTTTCCCCCCACTTTACCCAGTGGCATTGGTGCTGAACAGTGAGAGGGATGGTAGCACTCAGCAACTCCAAAAGCATTCAGGGAATTTAATCTCAATTCCAAATGCATAAGTTCGACTTCTGCACAGACACTTAGAATATTAAAGGGCTGGGGAAAATGGAGTTGAAAGATTCTAGTCATATAATAGCAGGGGCATATAGAAGCTTTGATATAGATAGGGGAATTATTTTTAAAAGCTTTATATGAACATATGAAAGCAGGAAGTAAATTGTAGGGTCTTTTCTTTAACAACTGATGAATTTTCAGTACCAACTGAACACAAAGGTATGCTGCCGTTTACTTTGAGAAAAGAATTAATTGTAAAACCTGATGACATTTTTGCTTCTACTTATTGAATAAAAATGTATTTTTTGAGGCCTACTATGTGCTAGGAACTTAAATCTTAAAGTTCTGTGATACATCATAGCCCACACAGTGAGAAATAATGTTGGAGAATCTCTGTGCAACACGTTTTCAACTGTTGAAAGGCTGTTATGGTGATTCTGCCCCTAACCTTTGCTGACCTCTTTTTGGAAAGTCTCATTTAATTGGGTATTTTCACAAAGTTCATTCTCCCTTTCCCCACTGGTTCTGGGGCAGGGCTACCCATAATAATTAGTGAGTACCTCCAACGCCCAGGATACCAACTTGGGTATCCTTCCATGACAAAATTATCTAGTGTTATATTTGCTGTCTAGTTTTTTTTGCACACACACGCACACACACACACACACACACACACACGTTAATCTTTGAAGAAGGTAAAGACCTGGACTATATTTGGAGGTAGTATTCACACAGCATGTCTGAGCTGAAGAACCTTCTATCAAATGATTCTGTCATGTTCTGCCAAAAATTCTTTTTCTTTTCCTCCTTGATGTATATGCCTACATTCTTTCATTTGTTAATATTATTTAATTCTATATTATGTATTATTTACTGAATTGGGAACCACATGTCTACTTTATTAGCCAGGAGTTGATTCGTAGATGTGAAGGAGGGATAACCCTGATCATTTCAACATAAACATCAGGATGCTTTAGAAAGACTTGATTAACTTGCAAGCCTAGAATATTTCCATTCTCATAGAGTAATAATAATAACATTATTAGCTAAAAATGTACCAAATGCTCTATTTCACATGGATTATTGAATTTAATCTGGAAATGGGTGTTATTGTTGTTATTCTCATTTTACAAATAATGAAGCTATTTAGAGAGACATAGTAACCTGTTCAAGTTATACATGTCTAAGCAGTGGACTCAAGCTCAGGCACGCCAACTCCATGAGTCTGTGCTCTGAACCCCTCGTTATTCTATAAACAGTTCTGCATACTGACCTGAGGTCATACTTTCTCCTTAAGTTTTCCATAACATTTAACTCTGAATAGAATTCTGGTATAAGCAATATCACAGAAATTACATCTTTAATATTGTAATGAACGTAGAATTCTTGTTATTCATTCAAATGAATCAACTTTCCTCAGAATTCTGCTTAATAGCATTTCATATTTTGAAAAACACTCTGGTCCATTAGTTGAATCAATGAGGTAACAATGGGGAGCAAGAAAATGCTAAAAATATGAACAGACAATAACCCTGCTTCCTCAGGGTGAGTTCTTCAGTATTATGGCAGTAGAACAGCTTTGCTATCTTCAGCTAAGCATTTAGTTCTGAAATTAACTTTCACTAAACATATGAAAAGATGATAACACAAAAAATGTATTTCATTCATCCATGAATTAGCTCGCACTGCATAAGTAACAAGAAGAAAATATCTTTGGAAGCTCCTAGATGATGGTATTTTCTAAGTTATGAGAAATTTCAAGGTGAACAAATGTTAGAACAACCAATTCACTTTCATTCTTTTCAAATCTAGGTAAACTTGATTCACTGGCAGCTGTCCAAATAATGGTAAGGTTTGCCAGAATAGATTCATTTGAATAGCAATGTGGAACACTTCAAATTAGGTTGTGCTCATTCATTCAGTGATCATTCTCTCATTGCTCACCTGCCTGGTGCCAAGCTTTGTGTTAAATTCTAGGTTGCAAGGATATGTTTTCAAGAATGTCACAATTGTGGGATTGGGGTAATGGAGGTTGATATGAAAACAAAAGTAAGCGAGGAACTACTTCATTGTGGAGAGTGCAGCAATAGGCATACGGACAAAATAGAGTTGAAAAGGAGATCATCTCTTCGGAGGAAAGGTGTCAGAAAGGTCTCCTAAAGGAAGGGATATTTGGGCTGTATTATAAAAGATGAGTGAGACTTTTATTTCAATCTGGATACACTGGGGAACTCTAATTCTTTGGCTTTAACGTTGTCTGAGTCTTTCTCGCAAGCTGCTATTGTTAGTCTTCTCTGCTGTGTCTTATTTCAAAATACCAAATTACTCTTCAGAAAAGACTTGTCGATAAATTAATTGCATTTGCTCATATATACATCTATATTTATTTTCTAATTAACTTTGAACACATGATAGGGAAATACATTCATCTTCTCACTGAGAGTTGCTCACATAATTGCATGGTACAGTAATTCTCAACAATATTTGGTTGATTAAAAGCTGACAAATATCATGACCAGCTGCCCTTTTGATGTCAGATAACAGGGAGGATTGCACACTGTGAGGATTTGTTAGCTGGTTCCAGGGCTAGCTCTTCTCAAGCCGATCACAAATGGTTGGTTTCTTTTGCAGAGAACTTTTTAACTTCTTAAAGCTTGGCCCTTAGCTTGAGAAAGAAAGGAATTCACATTTTAAGAGGTTGTCTGTACCTAGCTTTGATTTATTAATTGGGTAAATTAACTCAGGGTAAAATATATCAAAGTGTCTGATGTTTCAAAGACATGTCATTGGCCCAGTAAATCAGCCCAGTAAATCCCTCTTTGAGAAGATCAGTGCAAATGGTTGCAAAATGATCTCACTTGTCGCTCACTCACCTGTGTTTAAATACTTTTTCTTTTTGTCTCTAGCTTTTATAACCTGACTTCTCTCTAACTTCCTATCAACCCAGTGTCTCTAATTTGCTGACCTGATGGATAGTCTTAACCTTCTTGTTTTTTTCCTCCTGTCCATATCTGTCCATGACCTGTCTTCTCCCTTCTGGTATGATGCTTGTTTTAGATTTCTGTCTAGTGCTTATGGCTAAATTTAGCTCACATCAGTCCTCTTTCTTATGCGCAGATCTGACATGAAAATGTTTTTCCATTGCTTGTTTTGAATATTAGCAATTATGTCTTACTAAGAGAGCTCTGCTGCTGCTCTTGCTATGTCTTCTATAAACAATTCATGAGCCGCTTGTCCCATTGATCGAGCATCTACTTTGTTGTTATTGCTATTTATTTTTTATAATTTAAACTATTACTGATTTTCTGAACATCCAGTAGGTGTTATTATCACTGCTATGCAAGTAACTGATATGAGACTCACCCAAATTCTCATAGTTTTGCTAGTCAGGACTCTGCAATGCGAGTGAGAGAAATCAAATTCAAATTAGCTTTAAAAAGTGTTTTAATTGTCTTATGTTCCTGGAAAGTTGAAAAGGTTAAATTTTAGGCATCTTTAGATTTAATGGCTCAAGCTATGTCATCAGAAATTTTTCTCTTTTCTCCACCTCTCTCAGCTTTCCCTTCTTGGTGGATTTAGTTTTCAGCAGGTACTTCCCAGGCAGTAACAAAAATGATTACTGGTTGTTCCAAGCTTATGTTCTGCCTGTAAGAGATCCCGGAGAATATGTGGATTGGATAGCTCCAGAAAATGCCCTGGGGATGAGTCTGGATTGACCTAATTTGGATTCCATGACAATCCATGAACTAACCATTGTTGCCAGAATTACTGGGTCCTCCACTCGAGTAACCCATCATGTATTAGGTGCCCGGATGGAGCTAGAAGGTGGGGCCAGACTCCTGAGCCAATTGGACTGAAACTAGCAAGGAGAGGGTCTCTATAATATGTTGAGATGAAATAAAGCACATGCCCACTGCAAACCTGTAGGTGGCAGAGTCAGAATTTCTTTCTTTCTTTTTTTTTTTTTACAAATAGTTTATTGTCAAATTAGTTTCCAGAGTCAGAATTTCAACCGACATTTGTGTTAATTAGGACATCAATGTGAAGATATGGTTATCCATTTATTCAACAAATATTTAAGTGCTTTTCAAAGCTGTAGAACACAATGATGGGCCACAAAGATGATACACCTGCCCATATGGAGCTTACATCTTAGGTTGGGCAAAAAGTAAAATAGTAAAAAATAAGCACAATTTCAGAGAGCAGTGAGTTCTATAAGGAAACAAAGCATATTGGGGAGTTAAAGAGTGATTAAGTGGTTAATCACTGAATGGCTAATTTAGCTAGTGAGCACAGGGAGGGGACATTTGTGCAGTGATTGAATGAAGGGAAGATGTGAGCTATGGGGAAATCCCAGGGAAGAACATTTCCATAAAACATACAGTAAGGGTCTTGGAGATTATTCATATGACTTGTGTTCTATTTTCACTTAATTTCTCTCTACTCTTGCTTCCCAGATATCAAATATCTAGCATTTGGTCTGTTGCCTTCATAAGTAAATCTGGACTGGTGACTACAGGGTTCTTAATTTTTATTCCTGGAAAAAGTCACTGTAGTGGTTAGTAAATGATGAACATTTAATTTTGTACTCATGCTAGACTCCAGAGCTGTACTAACACTTCTATCTCCACTGTTAACTCTATTTTTCTCTTTTGTCAAGGTGACAGCTGTTTGTCACTTCCAATGCCTCTATTCTCCATTGCCACTTCTTTTGCTTGTCTCCTTGGCTGCTTGCCACTTGCTTATTTTTCTTATTTCTTTTCTCTCCTATATCTTTTTCTGTTGCTTGGTCCAGACGGCTTGGATTTTGCACAAATTGGCTTGGCTCTTGTAGTCATTACGAACTATTTAGAGAATATCCTTTCATTCTGTATAACAAATTGACCAATCACTGAACATTCTGCGTAATTTTCAGCTCATCTCTTCTTAACAATTTTGCTGTTATTCTCTTTTCCTCTTCTAAAGGTACTTACCCCTTACCTGACTGGGCGCCGTTCTGAAAGCTTGAAGCTGCAGGATAGCTGATCTATCAGAGTCATTATTCTATTTTGTTTTCTTCTTGCTCTTTGTGGCCTGTATCCACAAGAAAACTAAACCCCAGGATCCTTGCTATTTGCCAGGTCCTTTAAATATAATCTTGGCAACTCACATGCATGTTTTTTCTTACTGCCTTCAGCACGACCAATCTAATTCACACTCTTACAATCTCATACCTGAACCTAATGCAGCAAACTTCAGCTGGTCCCTTCTTTCTGTATCCTTCCTAATCTATCTTTTACATTTCTACAGTTGTTATTCCTACAATACTGTTTGCATAGTGCTATCTTTCTGATCAAAATCTTTCAAAACCTAATCACCAAACAGAGTAAAGTACCAACCTTTTAGCATGCCATTCAGCACACTCCATGGTAAGTTATGAATCTCCCATTTCTGACACTAATCCTGCAGCCTTTCTAGGATCCCTGCTATGCAGGCAAACTAATCCAAGCCCTGTTGCCAAATGCATATTGAGCAGTCTTGACCTCACTGTGTGTTCCACTGTGTCTTCCCCCTTGTCCAGAATGTTTTCTGTTTTTCATCTTTATAAATACTATCAATAAAAAAATATCTCACTCATATTCCTCACCTATTTTGTTACTCTGTAACATACCCTGTAATAATCCAAGTTAGAAATTGTCATTCTTGCCCCAAATTCCATTTTTAAATATATGACACTCTTCTGTCTGATACTGTTAATTACTTTTTACACATAGACTGTATCTGCCAACTTGCTTGCATTTGCTCCCCGTTCTTGCATTTCTTTCTGTCCTTCTTACTGCCTGACTAGTTTCTCTTCAAAACATGCATGTTGACAGGTTTTTGTCCTTGTTATTATAGTTTTGTTATAATATGGATGATCAGGCAGGAAGGCTAAGCTCAAATATAGATATCTATATATAGATTTCATCTTCATATATATTCACTGATATCTCTATAAATACGTATTAGGGAAATTTCTTCAAATGAAAGTAGTGGAGACTGTCATCTCAGCAAGTGTCCTTGACTCTTTTTATGATATTTCATTCCTGAGGCACTGGGGAAAATCCCTAACTCTGAGGCTCTTTTTCATTTTAGTTCTAATAACGTTTGAGTTTGTTGATCTTTGCATCCCACTCTTAACTGATGCTAAGATATTTACACTTGGTGGTATGCTCCAATGATCATCGTGACAAATTAGTTTTTTGCTTCCTAGTTTCTATACTATGCTTTGTTTCTGAATTATTTGATTACTGTAGCTGTGTATGCTTTCCAAAAAGCATGTCTTTATGCAAGCAAAAATTGTGCTATGGAGTTGATCAGGCATATGGCATTGATTATTTTATGCTGAGTATTTTCTCACTTGATGATATCTTGCTGGGAGTATTTGAGCAAAGATTGCAAGGGGAAAGTATAGATAGGTTTGCAGAGGGGGAATACAGGTATGCTCAGGACTTTTCCCTTACACATGGCTTTGGTTTTCCTGAATTTCCCCTTCTTCTCTTTAAATTGCATGCTATTTTTCATGTGTCAAAATATAAATAGGGGATCCTAGATTGGGCTCTGTCCTCTGGACTCTGACTGCCCTGTGTTGACTAGTTTCATTGGCCACTTACTAGATGATCTACCTTGGGCAAATTACTTGATATCTCTGTGCTTCCATTTTCTTGTTTACAGTATGGAGAATGTAGAACTCTGCAGGCTATTGTGAGCATTAACAAGATAATAACTTATAAACTTATAAAATTGTTAGCATGACCTGGTCACAGAGCAAGTACTCAATAAAGTCTAGCTAATAATGTTAGCTCACTCCTAACCTAGACAACTTTAGTAGATTATTATATTTATTTCACCAAAATGAAAACACAAGAGTTCTTAAAGATATTGATGTTTTCAATGTGAAGAAGATCTCAACATTCTATTTGTAGAGAGCTATAGAAATAGAGAAGCAACTTACATCTTAAGTGAATTTAAATGGAAGTTTCTTAGATCTTGTAAAGTGGACCCAGTATCCTATTAGGGCCCTTTCTAGTACTTAAAAAAGAGAGAAAAAATTCATTTAACTGTTTATTAAATGAAGTGAACATAAATGATCACATAGGTTATCTTTAATACTATTCAAATGGGCATTGTAAGATTATTTTGAACACTTTAAACACTCTATTATTTTAATACTCCATTTGAAAAGTACAGGCTTATTACTAAGTTGACAAAATGTCTAAAGATTTTTAGGCTTAGTATTAAAATTATTGGAATTATTCTTTAAAGTACTTTTATATATACATATGTAATATGAATATGTGTATGTTTTGTATATAGATCTGATACTGACCATGTCATTAAGCTAATAACTTAATAGTATTAGATAAATATTTCATATATATTTCAAAAGTATATAAACTATATAAATTTTCTTTTAACTTTTCTAAGTATTATAATTTATAAGTTAAACCTCTAAAATAAGAATTCATATTAATAGACTTTTTTTTTAATTAGAGCTTAACTATATTTTCCAAATATTTTTTTTCTTAAAAACAAAGTATAGTCTACAACAGTAGGTGTCACTATAGCAAAAGAAACCAGCCATTCAGAAGGCTACTTGTTTTACCCTGGGAAAGTACATCATTACAAGAGAAATTATAGACTAATTTGTTAAAGCTCATTGTGTGCATCACCTGGCTTTGAGGAAAGTGGTCTTCATTTAAATCTATATCTTACTCTGCCTAAAACATTTTTGTAGGAGGAGATTTGTGGGCTTTCTGGGCAAGCAGTTCTAATTATTATAAAGCTAAAAGTTAAGAAGTTCTTTTGTCAATATGATCTAAATTCTGTCTTATAGATTTTGAATCATTTATTCTTATTCAATATTAAGAAGAATAGCTAATTACATATTTGTAATCCTCTGAGTGTATTTTCTCACCAAAATGTTATTGATTACTTAAATAATGTATCTATATGAAATGGAAATTAAAATGTCAACCTTATACAATTGATAGTGAACATGAAATAAGGCATTATATACCTTCTTTCATTAATTTGTTAAACAGACTTAGTTGAGCACCTACTATGTACTAAGCATGGTAGTTACCAGACAGACAATGTCTTTGCCCCTATGGTGTTACAGTCTGCCAGATTTATTTAGATAACTACACATTATGAAGTTTAAATTGCTATTCATGAGTAATAAGTGTAATTATTTTTGAATTCTTTGGTCTAGTATATTACAGTAAATCCCTTTTAGTCTTTTCTTTAGCAGAATAGAATAGTAGGTATTATCAGCTATTTCCCACAAAGTATCTATTTTCTCTTCTGGAAATAGCTTTCTATAATCCTCCAGGATATCACTGTATTTCACCTCCAAGGCATGTAACTTGTGTGACATTGACCTCTCTCCAGCTTCCAAAGGGCCAGGTGTGAGACTCAGGTCTGGTCAATTAGGGTTTTATATTCTTGTGTGTATAATGTCATCACGTGCCAGAAGCCCTGTGACCTAGCCCGTGCCCCCATTTGTTGATGTCTGTCTCGCTCTTGATGTGAGAAACTTGGTGTTTCTTATTTCTGTGCTTTTGCTTATTTTTGTTTCTCTTCCTAGAATGCCGTTTTCCTGCCTCTTCCTTTGTCAGTTCTATCCACTCTTTAAGACCTAACAAGATAGCTCTTTCTAAAAGGCTTTCCTGCTCACCTCCCCCATTAGAGAAAATGTCCCATTTGAGAACTTCCTCAATCTTTGGGCAGTTCTCTATGTGCAATAGTGCATTATATTGATAATATTCTGTGTTTTCTTTCTTCATTTTGATGGTCACATCTGGGTGTCTGAATTTTAATCTCTGTATTTCTATCACCTCGCTGATGTCTGGGACGCTGGTTGCTTGTATAGGTTTGGAGCTTGTTTACTGAAAGCCCTTAAGACCAGTATGGCCCAGGCCTATTTTTCAGGCCTTTGTTGAATTTCATAGTTTTGAAGAATGGTAGGTAGTTCAAATGACTATGTGCTGAGTCATTCCAACAACCCACTCTTTGTGTCTCTGAGAAGAGAATTGCAGTCATTAGTTTTCTCAGGTTTGCATTAGGAAATAATATCCAGATTTCATTCATCAAGTATTTATTTAACTATGAAGGCTTCCTGGATCCTGCAAGCTGGCTGTATTCTTTCTCTCCTCTGATCTTTTTCAGCATTTATAGACTGGGTTATTAATTTGGCAATTAATCATATCCTATCTTGTGGCATTTCTTTTTTGTGATTTTTTAAATGTGGTACTTAGTCTATTATCTAACATTTCACATGCTTCCATATGAATAGGGATATTTATTCATTAGCATGCTTATTACTTATTCATTATAATTTTTAAAGAATTCATTATGATTTCCATTATTTTTCTTTTGCACATATCAGCTGGGGTTCTGTTTATGCTAGCAACAGAATCTGGCAAACTTAAGGACAAAACAATGTATTGAAAGGATATTAGGGAACTCTCTATATTGAGGGCAGGACTGGAGAACCAGGCTTGAAAGAGAAGAGAAGCAGCCCCAGAAGTTGTTCATGGCAGGCACCTGAAGCACAGTGTTGCACAGAAACTGTTGATACTTGGAATGAACTCCCCTTCTTTCCTCCATCCACTCTCACCACGACCAAAACTCAGTTTGGCCCGAGAACGTGGCCAGGTTCAGGCCATATACTTGATCCCCTGCTGTTTGAGAATGATGAGTGGGAGGAATGAATGAAAAAAGCTTCCAGGGATTTATTGGGCTTCTAGCAAATATGAATTTATTAAGGTACTTGGGGAATTCTCAGGAAAAGAATGGATCTCAGATAGTTTAAAAAATGCTAAATAACTATTAGCACCTGTAATTAGTTGTTCACCCAGACTTACTATCAAAATCCCAGCATTGACAGTGACTAACAGTACAGCCTTATGCAAACTGCTTCATCTCTGTGGGTATCAAGTTTTCTTCTCTCTGTATACCCAATATTTAATGTCACATGATAGTTTTAAGGATTAAATTAAATAAGGTATCATATGAAAGGTGCCTTTTACAGTGTCTTTCTGAGTAGGTGCTCCATAAAGAACTATTATTGGTTGATCTATGTGCAAGCAGTATAAGGTGATTCTATTTAGCAAGTAGTATAAGGCGATTCTATTTAGATGAGGCAAAGAAGTAGCAATTTTGACCTCTGTCCTTGAACGGTTTGTAGTTTAGTCAGAGAGAAAAGCACACATGTAATTTAATTCCATTCTCACAAGTACATGGTGAATTGGGCAGGGGCATTTTTATAATCTCTAGTTTTCATATGAGCAAGCAGAGATCCAAAGAAGTTAAGCAACTTGTCAATAATCACACAGCCCTTACATGGCAGAGCTGAGGCTGAGCTAAGTTTTCCCAGATCCACTGCTCTTTACAATTGAGGAAATAGGATAGATGAGTGAAGGATAAAGCTACTCAATTCAATTCCAATCAGAAAATTGTATTGAATACCTATTATAACAATCGGATACTCTAGGTGCTATGAAGGAATAAAAATATAATCAGTATGTAGTTTCTTGTCTCAAGAAGGTTAGAGTCTTGGGAAAAAGATGGATAATGACTGAAATACAAGATAATACATGTTAAATTACTATGTTTTTCATTTAGTTCTTTAAATATGTTTTTAATGTTTATTTTTGAGACAGAGAGAAAGACAGAATGCGAGTGGGGGAGGGCAGAGAAAGAGGGAGACACAGAATCCAAAGCAGGCTCCAGGCTCTGAGCTCTCAGCACAGATCCTGATGTGGGGCTTGAACTCAGGAACAGTGAGATCATGACCTGAGCCAAAGTCAGACACTCAATCAACTGAGCTATCCAGGCACCCCTCGTTTAGTTCCTTTAATAAACATTTATTGAATGTGTCTGGCTGTGTATTAGGTGCTGAGGATTTGGTGGTAAACAAAAGAATAAGCAATCTGTCCTCAAGGGGCTTACATTTTGTTGGAAGGAGACAGGCATGAACAGAAAGTAAATGTATGCAGGTAAGATAAGTCTAGCTATTGACTGCAAGGTGCTAGGAAAAAAATGCAGAGGTTTGTGTTACTGAGTTGATGTGGGCTACTGCCGATGAACAGTGCTTCTGAGGGCTTGAAGAGGTCAGTCATGTGAAGATGTGTGGGAAGAATAATCCAGACAGAGGCATGGCAAGTGCAAATATGATGAGGTGGAGATGAGCTTGGAATCTTGAAGAATACAAACGAGACTGTGTGGCAAGAACCCAGAGAGCCAGGAAGACAGCAGAGTAGTATGTGATTTGGAGATATGGACAGGAGCCAGAAAATACAGGGCCTTGTCCATTATGGTGAGGAGTGTCTAATATACTATTTTGAGTTTAGTGGAAGCTCCCAAAGATTTAAGCATGAACGTGATATTGTTTGGTTTGTTTTGTAAAAAAGATTATTTTGGCTGCCGTGAAGGAATATAATGTTTACTTGGGCACTAAGAAGAGAAAGAGGGACATTTCTTTGAAAAAGTCGGGGAGGACATGGAGAAAGAGGGAGTACTGTAATCAGTGAGATGAATGGGTTAGGCATTCCAGAAAACGGGAGCATCATCAGCAGGGGAGGAGAGTTTAGGAAGTGTGACGCGTGTTTGGGCAACAGTGACTTTTCCAGTGGTTCCCTGCTGTGTGGGGATGTCAGAATGAGTGAGACCTGGGAAGAAAGTGGGTGCTAGGCTATGTCCCGACTACATTCTGTAGGCAGCTGAAAACTATTCTGTATCTGAGAATATTATGCTGTGATTGTGTGAAGAATGTCAGAGGAGGCAAGAAGGCCACTGACGAGGTACCTGTATTAGGTCATTTGAGGATGTGAGGGCTGAGCAGTGCGGATGGAAAAGAGGAGGCAGAGATAAGAGCCGCTCCTGACAGGAAGAGCTGCCAGCACTTGGTAATGAATTGGGTGTGAGTGGTTGGGAGGTGAGGGGGATCTGAAGACATCTGCAAGGCGAGCTGAGGATGCCCTTTTCTGTCAGATGAAGTTTGGAGGATGGGGTGGAGATTTCAGTTTTGAGCAAGTTGAATGCAAGGTTTTGGCAGGACTTCCACATGATGATGAAGGAAAGACAGCTGCAAAAGCAGAGCCAGAGCTCAGGAAACTTGGCCTTTAAGAGCACACCTATTCCAACTAATTTCTTATAATCTGTGAACATTTTTGTGAATTTTTAGATATTTGCTATTTTCAAGAAGACAGAAGTTTCACAAGTGTTTGTCAGAACCAACTGGCATTTTCTACCAAAGGAAAAGGTTTTCTTCAAAAAAAAAAGAAAAAGAAAAAGAAAAAAAAAAAAAAAACCAGAACGTTCAGTAAAGCAAAAGCTGGTTGATGATTTCTACTTCCTTTTCTTACTTTGGAAGCTGAGTTATCAGACTTGTTCAGGCTCAAGGAATAACATTAGTGAATTATATTCTTACTGTTATAAGGAAAAAATCTTGCTAAAATAATCTACAATTGGTAATGAAGAGATAAACTCTCTCTTATGTCCTCAAAGGAGGTAATAGGAGAGAGTAGAAAAAAAAGCAAGATTCTTCTTAGAATTTATGTTTGGTTATTTTAATAGTTCTAGCAAAATACCGGACACAATAGACTAGAACAAAGGACAATATAATGGCTAAATGAGAAAAAAAGTTTGTCAGTAAGAGAGGAAATAGCTCTTTTTATGAGCACTTAAAAAGTTCATGTTTGAAATAAACAGCTGTCTGTAGTACTAAGCTGAACATACTGAAAAGCAAAATGGAAGGTATGTGTCCAGTACCAATTACAGCATGAGTAAGAATCTTTTCTCTCTGTTTCTTCTCCTCACCTGTATAGCCATATGTTTCTCAGCAGTTACATTTTCTCCTTATGAACCACACAGTACCTTCTCTCCTGATACTAATTTGAAAGTATGGAGCCAGTGGTGTAGAGGTATTTAATTCACCAACAAAGGTCATTTTTAATTGCTATCTCCAGTGTCTGAGGACTGCATCATCATTTATCTGACGTGACTCAGCCTAGGCATTGGCACTGACTCACGCAGCTCCTAATAGACTAGAGTTAGTGTCACAGACTGACTGGCTGACCCATCCATGTGAAACCATAGAAGAGAAATGAAGGCTGCCATTGTTGAATCCACAGCTTACCTTACCAATCCAGGTTAGGAAAGGACAGCCCATTCTGAGGGAGACCAGTTCATTTTGTAGTGTGCTCATTGCTGCAATTACTGAAGTGACTATTGCCTTCCACTTTTATATTTATGCACATTGTTTTGGAAGAAGGACCTAGTGGTACAGAGACAAACATACCCTTTGCAAAGACCACCATATTGTAGTAGAGGCCATCCAGGCTGTGGGGATTTTGTTAAGTAGTAATTGAGGAAGCGTGCTTGACCTCTGATCATTGTTTTCTCATCTCTCTTTGTATAGCTTCTGTATTTCAGACCCACTCAGTGCCAGGCATTTATTTACTCTTTATAGCAAGCTCAGGAGAAAAATACCATTGCCATTGCTTTTACAGGGGAAGGGACTTTAAATTTTCCAGGGACACATTGCTAGTAAGGGATGAAATTGAGATTTTTACCATGTCTCTCTCTCCTCAAAGCTAGTGCTCTTTACTCTTTTAAATTCCTCTCATCTATATAATATGATGATAACAACACCTGTTTTATAGGGTTGTTGTAAGATTGAATAATAGAACTATGAAATGTTTAGTACTTTAGTGTGCATTAGGCAATCAATAAATGGTTGATAGTATTGCTACAAATAATGAAGAAAAACTTCACTGAAGCATCTATAGCATTGAAGTCCTTGCTGGGACATAACCCTTTGACTCTTCAGTCTGAATTAGTGTGATATTACTAACACTGAAAGCAGATAGTAAGGAAAACAATCCAAAGGAATGAATCTCTAGTAGTGAAATGTCAGATGCTATAACATCTGGATGGGAAACATAATCTTTGTACATTTGGAGTTATCCTGGTAACTCCCAGAACATTCTATGTTGACACCTGTATGATTTCCTTTAAGTCTAATTTGTTCTGGTAAACACAAAACCATCAGTTTCAAAGTAAGTAGAATCTGTCCTAATCTGCAGGAGGCTAGAGTTCCAGAATAAATTTGGGAAGCTTGAATCTGAGATAACAAAATATAATACATGATCGCTGTGGTAATGTGAAAACAATTGTAAGCAATGTGAATAAAAACAGGAGAAACAGGTTTGTAAGAGAGTCTGGGAAATATAAACTTTGACTTTCTATCTTTTTAACTGAAAGGAGAGAATAGATGATAAGCAAACCATTCCAGAAAAGGCAATATTATTATTTGTTAAAGACATAATAATTATTACCAACTGGATGTTCTAACTTGGTAGATCACAAAATAGAAAACTAACTGACTTTGTAATGGTTACCAGGTCTCTTTGCTCTTGATGTCTGTAAGATGCTGCTGACTGAGTAGGACCTCTGCTTTAGACCCAATTCTTGTACTTTTTGTTGCAAAGCAATTTGTGTCTAATGGCAGTTTTATGGTCCACTGACTGTACTGAAATGTGGCACTTTACCAACCATGAACTTTGACATGTTTATAACAGGGACTTAATCTGAAAATATGCAAGAGGAGCCTTCTAAATATAATTTATAATCAGACAAACTCTCATGTAGGTGTTGAATAGCATATGAAATTAGTATTTGTGCTTTGGATTTGAGGTTAATTTTGTCCTCCTTCAAGAGACATAGTCACATCAGTAGGTGAACTGAAGGTTGAAATCTCAATTGCTTTGAAGGGACATCAAGCCTAATGAATTTGCATCAGTACTAAAAACAGCAGGGGAATAGTATAATTAACATATATGAAATACCATTTCTAAACACAAAGCAAAGCCTAGAATGAACCTTACAAAAGACCTTTGGATAAACACTGTTATGTCATAGCTAACAGTGTCAATAGTCTTAGTTATTATACTTGAAGATCTTCTGCAAGCATGGGCTTTTCCCAAATTTCCAGCGTATATTCTGTTACATGTTGACCTTTTTTCACCCTGCTTTTTCAATTATATACTATTTAATACAACAGTGTCTATTTCTCCTTTAAGGTACTTGGTTCCTAAAACTGAATAGCAACTTCACATGCCTACACTTAGCCTGAAGTGTGTATATACTTTAATTAGTGTAGAAATATTTCCTAGCTTTCAAAGCACTTTTATGCAGACCATAATCCTCTGCAGAGGGGAAAATACCATTCAAATGACTACTCTGTTCTAAAAAGTACTCCAGAAAATTCAACTTTTAGAAGAGTACTAGAAGAGGACTAAACAGTAACTTGGAAATTTCACGGTAGTAAAAGATGATTCAATATTTTGCACTCAGCAGTGAAGTGTGCTTCAGTTTTTATTTTAATTTTTCTTGTGAATCTTTCATCAATAGAATTGTCAAAATAACTTTCTATGGGAACTTAACTGTTCATCAGTGAAAAGAGGCAAAACACTTCAGGGACAAATTGGTCACATTACACAAATCCGTGGCAGATCAGCGGCTGTGACAGAGTGGACCTTGCATACGGCTGAGGGATTCTGAATATGAGCAGTGACATAGTTGTAGCATGTTTGTAGCATGTGAGTGTCTGGGAGGGTTACTGTGGGCTTGAATGTACACGTGTGTGGGTAAACCTCAGTGGAAGCAGCTGTGGGAGCTCTGTTTCTAAATCTTGCTTGGCCTATCACATGTCACATGTATATGAACATGAGTAAAAGGATGAATATGACTGAATATCACTTTGTGTTTATGTGTCTTTAACAAAGAACTTATAAGCAAGGAATTTGCGTGTGCATTGGGTCACGTTCTTATTATTTGTGCTATATTATTGTTTCTAAAACATTTGATTACCAATATTGATTGTCACTGTTCTGCTTAGTTTTCTGTCATCTTGTCCACTCCTCTTACCAAGATGGAGCTTAAATGATACCACTCATGTCTTTGCTGCTTCAGAAGTTTATATGCCCCAGACTGAAGATCATAGTGCTCAACTAGGAAACAGAAGGCAATACTAATGGCAACATCATCTTCAAGAGCAAAGGACAAAGCTAGAGAGGTACCTAAACCCTCAGCAGGAAATTTATAGTTATGAGGTCACTGCTGACTATTTTACATTTTTATCCAGTACCTTACAAGTTTATTTTAGCCTGAAGCAAACAAAGTATTTCTTCTCTTTCAGTAGGTCTGAAACTTATTTAAAAAATACCTTGTAATTTCTAGTGTCTTCTCTTTATCTTGGAGGTTAGTGAGAAGAAGATGAGAGTGAGTTGGACCCAGTGTTCACTCAGAGAAAAGGAACCACTGATCTTGGATTAGAAGATGGAGATGTAGTTGAGAAGGGTCAGATGAGGTGTCAAGAAAAAAAAATAAGCAAACAAAATCTGGAAATATTTACATGAAGACATCAAATGAAAATTTGAGTCACTGGTTTGTGATACTAGCATATTTAGTAGTACAACCATTGACAGCAGCAACAAATGGTTTCATGCGTACCATAATAGGGAAGTAGATAATTTCTGTCGACCTGTTAGTCAAAATGGTATAAAACTTAAAAATGTCAAGAGTTATTTAGCAGCCTGAAAGAGACAAACTGTTGTAGAGACAGCCTCTCCTTGTGAGTTTCATGGTTATTAAGGCCAATTTGAATAGCAACACAGTGCTCAAACAATTCAGACAAACAAGAGCAAGGGATTGCATGCCAGAAACATATACATTCGTTGGTTCTCCTCCTGGTTTTACTTTCTGACAATCATCTCTGGAGATTCTTCAGTGAATACATTTCACATTTAGGTTTCAGAGCTCCTTACTGTTGCTAAATTCCTTAAACCCAGAGCTGGCTTTTCTTTTAGATACGTCTGTGGACTCCATTCCTGCCAGGTCTCATGCAAAGCATGTTAGCTGAGGCAAATTGGGAGCCATGTGATTCCTTGGAAGAGGAAAGAGACCTACAAAACTTGAGGTAGGCCGGTAAAGTTGACATAACCAACAGCAAATTATTCAACAAATTTGTAAAATATGCACAGTGTATGAAAAAATACATCCTCCTCTCACCCAACTCCATGTGACATCTCATTCCCTTTCTACTTTCTGGTTCACCTTGTAAAAACAGGATGGGATTTCCACCCAAAATCTGGTTCAGATACCAAGGCTGATAATGCCATGCATTATCATGTTACATGATAATAGCCATGCATGTAAGAAAGTGTGAAAAGGTTTATTGCTCACAAAATGAGACTCTCTGGAGAGGCTACCAAGGGGGTTCAAAACTGTCTGGAGGGAGCAGGGGAAGGAGACGGGCAGGTTTGCATTGTAGTTCGGAAGCGGGGTTGGTATGATTCCTGCACATACAGACGCTGGCCTTGCATGGTTCGCACTTCCTACCAGCATCAAAGGCGTGTGTTTGTGCTTTATTATCAGCTTGGCCCAGATGTAGGGAGGAAGGGGAAAGGGGAGAGGTGTGGCTCAAAAGCTGTCACCAGGCAAACATCAAAACTGGGACTGGATGTGTTATGACAACACTATCCTGGGATCATGTGAGGAAATGGATTTGGAGAGGTGGTAGTAATGATTAGTATCTCCTAAAACGCAGAAAATCTCCTATATTGACCATGACCTCAGACTCCCTTTATTTTATGCTACCCAGGCCAACAGGGGCTACTTCCACTTTCCACTTCTGCATTATTTTCTATTAACAAACAGTCACTTTTAAAGTTAATATCCATTTAAAACATCAAGATGGAGACCAAAAATTTCTTGTAAATAAGTACAGAAAAAAAAAAAAAGCAGTTACTGATATAAGTTAAGTAATGAATCATCAACTAAACGTGACTAGAAGGCTTTACCCTAAGGAAAGAGGTTTGATACTTGAAAAATATAGATAGCCTCTTTAGGAAATTTACATCTGTTAAAGATAGGTCCATATTTTCTCAAAATTTCTCAAAGACAAGTGACACAATACAGTGAATTTATATATTCGCCCCCAGTATACACATTATCTAGAAATTTCAGCCTTATTCATACCAAAGTAAAAAAATTGGAATTAAATACACAGTAGCTGTTTAGTTTTAATGAGAGTTGATTGACAGTGGGGAATCCAGTTCTTGAAATATGTTCAAATTTGAATACGCAGAATATTCCAGAAGCTTTGATGATTTGGAAGTAGGTCACCTTAGTAATTAATATCAAGGACCTCTTTTCTGGTTATACAAGAATGCCTGCTTATGTGACAAGCACTGGGTTAGATTTAGAGATACAAAGTTGAATAAAGTATGGTTTGTGCCTTTAAGGATCTTCTAGTCTATCCAAATGATATTGGGATTAAAGGTTCTAAGGATTCAAGGAACAAAAGTCTTTGGCCTGGTTAAAACTGTGACAGCCTAGTTTCCACCAGTCACTTCTGCAGAAACATAGCCTACTGTGACCCAATGTTTTAAAATAAAAATTTCTGGAAAAAACAAGTCCCAAACTTCAGCTTTATTCCCTTAAACAGTTTTTCGAAAATACAAGGAAGACTAGCCAGGCAAGGACAAATTCTAATTTGGTTTTGAATGTTGTCCATGAAAGACTGATGACAACTGACAGTGTTGTCCAGCCTTCTTAATGTGACACTGATTTCCATTTGAAACCGAGAAAACAGTGACTTGCGGCTTGCTGAAGTCAGGCACCTCTGAGAGATGCTTTGTTGTGTATTCCGAGGCACATCTTTCCAGGTAATGAGGTGTGAGAGTGACTGATAAGCACATAGAATGTGGAAGAGAACGAAATAATAAAACAAGCAGGTTCACTCTTAGTCATGATTGCATATAGTAAATCGGCAAAATTCTTTTTCTAAAAATGTCGAGAACAGAGAGCTGAAACTCTCAAAGTTTTTAAAAGCCAACAGCCTAGAATCTTGAATGACTTTAATTCTCTAATTATTCTGGTCTAATTAGTGAAGAGCTTTAAACGTATATCACGAATATAAATGCATACACTTCATAAGTTAGTGTGTAGCTCATGATTTCTGTAGGTGAATGTGAAAAAAAAAGTCAATATATTTTCATTGTCAACTGGTGATGGGACTAGCACTGAAGATTGCAGGTAATGTTTTCAGGAAGAGGATGTATGTGTGGGTGGGGGAAAATTATTGTTCTTTCCTTTAAAATTTTTTTTTAATGTTTATTTATTTTTGGGAGAAAGAGAGACAGACAGTGTGAGTAGGGAAGGGGTGGAGACAGAAGGAGACACAGAATATGAAGCAGGCTTCAGGCTCAGAGCTGTCAGCACAGAGCCCAATGTGGAACTTGAACTCGGTAATTGGCGAGATCATGACCTAGGCCAAAGTTGGACATTTAACCAGCTGAGCCACCCTGCACCCCATGTTCTTTTCTTTCTTTAAATTGGATAATACTGTATTTTGGAACTCCTTTGACTTACATTATTTCATTTGGTTCACGCAACAATCCTGCTAAGTAGATAGAACAAATATTTTTATACCCATCTACAAAGAAGAAAACTGAGATTTGGAAGGTTAATTCATTTTCTGAGGTATCATATCTGGCTACTCACAAAATCTAAAGAGAAACCAAATCTACTTATTCCCAGTCTCAACCTCTACCTATTACACAGTGCTGTCTTCTTATAAAAAGTATTCTGCCAGAACTTCTGATTTTGGTATTCCGTCTATATGCTTTTGATACTTTTGATTTTGTATATAATCATGTGTTGAATTTATTTTCTCTTTGAGGGCAAATTCTGATCTGAACCCAAAGAATTCAGAGTGGGGAAGGAAGTACCAGATTACTTTTACTAAAATTATATATTCTTCTTTAGTTTAAATATTTGGGAAATTACAGAAAAATAAAAAGAATGAAAATAATATTCATTTGGGATTTCTTCTCTATGTGTTTGTTAAACCCTTTAATTTTAGCAATTGGGTGAAGCTTTTAGACTATAGAATCCAAAACTACCTTAAAACTCACACTAAGATTTTTTTGAGGCATTAAATTTTATTTTATTGGTAATGCTATATGTTACTTAATTTTTTAAAAAAATTTTTCTTTTTTAGAGCAGTTTTTAGCTCATAGCAAGGAAGTTTTTTCCAGACATTCATATTTCATTCTTGGGTTATTGAAGTATAAATAAAGATAAACTGTTAAAAATACTTTAAAGGACAAAAAAATTGCACTTAAATATCAAATATAGGCCTCATTGAAGATGCTGATATTATTTTCTATTATAACAATTTCATTTTGATGAATTGAAATATTAGTGAAATCCCTGAACTCAACAATTTGATAATTTGTTCTTGGTTTAGTGTTTTCTGTTTAGGTGTGTATACCATATAGACTGTTCATGACAGCACCTAAAACAGTAAATTATCTTCTGTAGAATAATAGAATGAAAAACTTTAAAACTGTGAAATTCATCCAGAGTCCTGCCATGTATCTGTTTAAAAAATCTTAATGTTTTATCTCCCTCAGGCTGATGGAGTTTTGTTTTATTTCTCATCAGGTTCTCAGTAATATTTGCTACTGGTTTGTTTGAGTTTATTTAAGGTCATTTATATTCTTTGTGGAATCAAAACTCCAAGTTTGTATGTGTCTGATTTTAAAAAGTTAATGGTGAGTTCTTAGGAGCTCCATTTGGGCCTGTAGCATTTGAAGAATGAAAACTACAATATCTGACACTATATATATATTCTATATATTCTATATATTCATATTCATATACATATGTATATGAATCCAACTGGTATAACTTTTTGCTCTGATCAGGACTTCTTTTGAAAGTTCTGATAGTTTGAGAATAGTCTGCTTTGCTTGTTTAATTGAACACTTTTTTAGAATTATCATATTTTACCAAATAGAGTAGTATCCAACAGCAGAAAGACAGTGCTGATGTTCACTTAATGTGTTAGCAATACATTGCATCATTTTAACTAGTTGGACATCTTAAGTCTTCCAGGGCTGTTTCCTGTGCTTCCCAAAAAACTGTACTAATGACGTCTCACAGAGCCCCTGGTGTCTTCAGCAGCTTTGCTGGTAATTCCTCCCCCTCACTCGTGCTTGCAGAATTGTGGGTCAGCCTGACCTGCACCTGCATTTTATTTACTGTTTCTGGAGGTAGTTAGGGGATAAATGTGTGATCTTACTCCACTCTAAGAGATTATAGGCTGATGCCGTGTAGTACAATAAGGGATAAAATGTCTCTTTTAGGATATCAAGCTGAGATGTAGTAGCTTTGTTTCATGGAGATTTGGTTTGAAATTTCTTTGTCAGAAATATTCAACACAGTGACCTCTTGAGTGGAAAGGAACTAGCATTTCCAAGATCTGAAGCTGTGTATTTTATTTCCTCCTCACACAACTGGGAAACTGGGTAAAACCACAAAATGTATTCATCCATTTAAGTCTCGACTTTCGCACATTTAGAGTTAACTTCTCTCAAGGTCTTTTTTGAGTGACATGCTTGCAGATGTTTTTCACATTTGTTTCTTGGCTCTTTTGCAAGCTTGGCAGCTGCATGCTTGCAAGCTGACCTTGTTTGCCTTAATGTGCCCAAAGGGTACAGGGGCAGAATCAGCTCTAGCCTCTCTAATCTCCAGGAGGATTGTTCTGGGGAACTCAATACCTAATGTTGCCATGGTGGCATTAGCTCCCATGACTCTCATTTTCCTGTCACACTCTCTGGACAAGTGAGGCCACATTTCCTATCACCCCTTCCCTGTCATTCCCTTCTCCTGACTCTGTGTATGTCTGGACGTGGTCTCAAATGGAAGTTTGGCAAAACCAGACATAAACCTTGTAAGATAGATTGGTGGTTCCTGGAGTGATCAGTTTCCAGTGTCAAGCTCCTCTGAGTTGAAAGCCAAAGCAAATCTTATGAAATGGAGAAGAAAAATTACTTCATATTTTTCAGCTCTGTTCCAGTTCATTTCATGAGCATCAGCAAAAATAATCTACTTCATAAAGATATAGGCCTGCATTTCCCAAAAGATTGTCTTTTATCAAAGAAAATAGAAAAAAAAATGTGAGGTATGCTTCATAGTAGAAAATGCCCAAGGAGCTAAAAAATGGTGAGTGAAGTTAGTATTGATACTAAAGAAAAACACTGTTAAAGCTCTAGATTTCAAATAAATATGTTTGTAATAAATGATATTAGCATAGCACTAAATACTTTTGCTTCCTGGTGAACTTCATCCTTCAATGATGAACTCAAATGTTACCTATAATATGAAGGCTTCCACCATCCCCAAGCTAAGTTAATTATATCCTCATTGTGTCTATGGGCCAACTACAATCCTCTATTACTGAATGTGTCATTGTAGTATCTTTATTTTGTTGGTTAGTTTATTCTATTTATTTAATAGAGTATGGTGGTTAAGATCATGGTCTTGGAAGCCAGAACTTCGATATTGTAGTTCTGGTCCTGTCACTTCCTAGTTGTGTGACTTTATGCAATTACTTAAATGTGTTCTGTGCCTGGGTTTCCTCATTTGTGAAAGGAGCAGGATAGTAGCACTGTCTTCCTAGAGCATGATCAGAAATATGAGTGAATAGCCTTGAAGGACCTAGAGCCTGGTGCTAAGTACATATGACGTAACAAATCCATATGAAATGTTTGTATGTGCCAGAATCTATACTAGGCATCTGTACATCTTGAGTGTACAGATATGGGAGAACCTCTATTCTCAAGGCATGAGTACACTCATGACCTAGACATTAAATGATTCAAAAGCACTGAAAGGCATCATTCATTTATTGTACATATACTCATTGAACACTTTTTTTTTTTTTTAAGTCCCAGTACTGTTCTAATGGTAGGAACAGAATAGCGAAGAAGACACAAAAGCTCATCCTTGGGCTTTCATTGTGGTACATTTAAAGGCTATGAGGGAGGTGTGCCAAAAAAAAAAAAAAATGCTGTGAGGAGACAGAGAAGGGTGCCCTAACTCAGCCTGGCGTGTGGCTGAGAATGAGGAAAAGCTTCCTGGATGAAATGATTCATCCAGGCAGAGAAGAGGTAGAGGGGCTTGGGTTAGGCACAGAGGTAAGTAATGAAGTCCCTGATATTTACTTTCTGCAAGCCAAACTCCTATCCTGTGAAGTTACTTATTTCCTTTGTACAAATGTAATGACAGCAACTTTCTGCTCAGGGAATATGACAATGACTGTGTCAACAGTTAATTGGGGCTCCTCATTGCTATGAATATCTTAGATGTGGATTCCCATGCTGGGGTTCAAGGAACTTTGCTTCATCGTTATTGCCTCTTGCATGATGTAGCCTTATTGGAACAATGAAGATATAGCTCAAAAAGCATAGAGATTAGGTCCAGATGATCTGGATTCAGACCTTACTTCTATCACTGGCTGGCTGGCTGGCTTTCTACAAACTCCTTTACTCATTTGCGCCTCAGTTTGTCCATATGTCCATATGTCCATATGTTAAGGCTATTAATACTGTAGCCTATCTAACAGAGCCATGGTAGGGGCAATATTAAAACATTTGTGAAAGCGCTTTATAAGCTGCAAATGCTTTATAGTGTAGTACTAATGATACTCCTGAAGAACATGGTATTTTCAGTAACTGACAAAAGATTCAGTGAGAAAGTAGTAGAAGGGTATTTTTATTGACAATTGATGCTTCACAGTTAGAACAAACATGCATTTACAATAAGCACCTGATAGGTACCATGTCTACAATCCTGCCTGCTCAGTATCGTTACCAGAGGCAGAGAGCAGCATGCTCAATATTATTTAGTAGTATGTAGGAGAGCCAGGTATCAAACTGAAGTTTTCTTGACCCTATATCATGGATTTCTTTTCATTATGTAACACTGCCTCTTCAGAAGTCTGGCAGCATCTGCTGTATCCTGATGAATTTTGCTGGATCCTGAATATGTAAACCCTCTGGGCTTTATTGTTATGCCATGTAATCCTTGAAAGGTGGGCTCCACAATCCTCTAAACTTGGAGTTCTTCACTTGATTTTCTAAAACTGTGGAAGGCCAGGGTGAGGAAGAGCAAGCAGATGGTAGTAACACTAAAAAAGAAAAACCATTCTTTTCTCCTTATTTCCCTTGTGTACGAAAGCTGCCATGCCTCACATCCCACGTTCTCTGAGAAATTCCCCCCAACCCAAACTCTTAAATCTAGTCTCCTTCTGCCCCTCCTTGCTTCTGTCCAGTTTTGCTATCAAAGCCAGAGAGAGTTGATCTCAGGAGAAAAGGGGTAGGGAACAAAAGTGATCAAATGGGTCATTCCAGAAATCTTTTTTTTTTTCTTCTAGTTGAATAAGAAAGAAGCCTGGAAATACTCATACATTAACTGTTTTCTTGTCAAAAATTAATATTGGGTAACATGAACTGTTGTCACATTGCCTATATTTCATTTTATTTGTTGAATTTTTAATACCTATTTATTTTTGAGAGAGAGAGAGATACAGAGCATGAGCAGGGGAGGGGGAGAGAAGGAGGGAGGCACAGAATCTGAAGCAGGCTCCAGGCTCTGTGCTGTCAGCAGAGTCTGATGCAAGGATCGAACCCATGGACCCCAAGATCATGACCTGAGCTGAAGTCGGATGCCCAACCTACTGAGCCACCCAGGTGCCCCTGCCTAGGTTTCATTTTAATGGAATGAAATGAATAACATAATAACGGGTAAAATTTCAGCTACATCCTTAAATGTGTCAGTGGAGCACCTGTGCCTCTCACTGCAGTCTGGGAGGGACACGTAGGTCTGAGTTCACCTGAAAACTATATTTTCTGAATTCTGCTGATCCGTGGGTACAATCCCATTGACTTTATGTCATGGCCAGCATTTATATTTAGAATTATGCTTCCAGGCTCTGAAATGTGCATTGATAGAATCTCCTTGGCTAGGCCCTTACTGTAACAATTGCAGATATCTAATTTAGTTTACTCAAAAAAGCAAATTTTTAAGCTGATTAACTCCACATATACATTATCAAGCTGATCCACAACACATCTTTTAAAAAACAATCTCTGAATAGCAGTGTGGAAGCATGCAGTGCACTCTGGAAAGTAGTCAATTTTGTCCTTTTCACATTGCTGACAATATTTGCAAAATATAAATGTCCAAACAATACAAAATGGTGCTAGAATCAATTCTGTTTTCAATTATCCCACAAATTACCTATTTTTTTTTTTTAATGATTTTTGGTGAAGCTGAAGCATTAAGAAACTCTAGCCTGTGTTTCGGGGATACTGGTGGTCATGACAATAATAAAATTCCATACTGATTTCTTAATCATGCCTCTCAGTGTAAGATTTTCATCCACCTCACCCATTCCATTCAATTCCATTTCCATATATTTGTGGTTTCTCCTCTTTAGACACTCTGTTAGTTGATGAATACAGGGATGGAAAAAAAATTGTCCCTACCCTTGATAACTTCAAATCTTCCCGGAACACACAGAATATCCATGTAGACTGTAGTTCAATGCAACTAGTTTTACAATATATAGGAACAAGTTGTGTAAATAAAAATGTGGGGTCCTGGTAAGTGGGGGTGAGTGAATTAAGAACTTGAGTAGAATACCTGAAAAAGTTTACAAATCCAAGCTTTAGTAGTGACAGCCATTTTAATTTTCTAATAATAGATGGGCTTGTTAGTGTTAGGTTTCTGATTAGATTTTCTTGGCAGAATCTGGAAATTCTCTAATTATATTTGGCAGTCAAGGCATTTATTGTAAGAGAATGTTATTGTGTTGTTTTAGGCACTGTCTCAATTAAAGCAGCACACCTTTCCTTATAAAGCATTGGAAGACACTCAACAGAAATTCAATAAACACACATTTCCATTACACAGAACTCAGATCTCAAGAGTCCTGACTACCACAACTGTTAAAACAAATCTGTTAGAAAATTGAAAAATCTTCCAAATGTTTGTCCACTCCCTAATAACTTAGCATTTGCTTTCTGAAAATATCAACTCATGAAATATAACAATATACTTTGTTATGTTTTCTAAATGGAAGTGTCATGCCAACAGATGAACTTAATGGAAAGCCAACAATAACATTGCAAAGCATAAGACATTTGCTGTTTTGGATATCAATCTGGATACAAACCATGGGATAAAAATTTCATTAAACTCAGAATCAGTTCCATATAAATTATGTCTGTGAAAAATTAATTTTCTTTGAGCAAGTGTTTTAGAAGTCCTTCCTGATATGTGAAGTAGACCAACTCTTAAAGATGTTAGAAAGCTTTAAAATTCATAGGAAAGTACAAAATAGGTAGTGACTAACCAATTATGAAATATATTAAGAAATAAACATATATGGTTAAACTTGTACCACTGATATGAAATCTGAAACCTCAACAATGATCTAACACATGGAGCCTGGCACTATTTTTGTGCCTTCACAGACCTATAAACTGCTATGGTAGAAACGTGAAAGCAAAACAAAACAAAACCCATAAAGCCCTACCATACTTGTGGCTAACAGAACGACGTTTGCCAGATCTTCTTTTAATCTTTTTTTTTACTATTATCTAATAAGTTTAAAATCCTATATTCAGATTTTAGAAATTTGTACCTTTTTATGGTTAGCACTAAGCAAAGAATCCTATTTCCATTTTTCCGTACAAAGCTTGTGGACGTTAGAGTCACAATTTTAGGACAGGTATATCCAAACAAAGAACTGGATTGAGTGATTTTTGACAGTAATCTGAGCAATTTAGGCCTCAGGAAGGATATGGGCTGTCTGTATGACAGTAAACAAAACCCTTGGAAAGACCTAAGTGGATTCTTTTGAGGAAGACAATGTTAGGACTTAAAAAGTTCATAATTTTCAACACTGTTTCCAAAGAAGTATTTAAAGGGAAACTCTTGGCTGACTGTCAGTGAGCCTGGTTTCCATGACATTTTGTTTTCATCACCCCATCTATATCTGCATGCCTCTTTGGACAGACTATGAAGAAAAGAAAAATAATTATAGACCAAAATACACAAAGTCATTTGCAAGCATCTTGTAGACATGCTGCTGTTGTTATAAAAATAAAAAAGCAAAGGAAAATCTTTCAGAGAATAAGATTTTTAGACAATATGCCTTAATCTTTTAATTAGAAGAATGAAACTGGTTCAAACAATGAAATTATATTTTCAATATGGGTCACTATAGTCTAGCTAAGTTTAAGAATCTTAGTGATAGAACACATTTTCGTAACATTGGCTTTGCCTTTGCTAAGTTTACAATATGGAAAGGGAAAAGATGAAATCAAACATCATTAAATATGGAAAATGAAAGAAATGGATTACAGCGTATGGAAATCTATGGCATTTCATCATCTGAACCAGCATTTCTGTTGAAGAATTGAGATAAAGGTGATAATGCTGCTGCTCTTTTTATATTGGGAGGAGATAAGAGGAATATAAGCATCAGGTATCCTGAAAAGAGTACTGTTTGCCAAACTAAAAGTTTGAATGGATTTTGAAAGTTCAGTGTTATTTGATGATTTTAGATTTTTATTTCCGATTGTTTGAATTCACTCTATTTCTTGTGAATTTCAGCACACCAAGACACACGATAAAGTTTCTATGCATTTTGTTGTTAGGGAGTTTGTAAGTTTGTAATGGTTCTTGAATGACTCAAAGGCACAATATAAATGTAGAATATTGCTTGCATTATTACTGCAATCCTCTTGGATATCGTTTCTGTCATTACCATGTGTCATTGTGTTCATTTTGAAAAACTTCTCTTTTTACATATGCCTAAATGCAGAGGAGCAGATTTCTCCAGTGTTGTGGCCACTATGGCCACAAAACAAATCACCCAAAAACTTAAAGCATAAAACAACTATTTTATTTTGCTAACAAATTCTGTAGTTCAGTAATTTGGACAGGTCTATCTGAGAATAGTTTCCAAAATGAACCTGTCTCTATTCCATGATGTCTGGTGTCTGTTGAAGAGACTCAAAGGCCAAGAAGGGCTCAATTGCTGGGGCTGTAGTCCTATTAATTCCTGCATTTGGCTTAGGAACTGGAAGAATTTGAAGAATTAGGTCTCTATAAGAACACCTCTCCATTATTATCTTTAAAGATACTATAGTGTCCTTAGAGAAGCTGGATTTCTTACAGAGTGGCTCAGAGATCTAAATACAAATGTCCAGGCACATGATGTTGAGGCCAGATTGCCCTTGCTGATCTAGCTTCAGAAATCACACAGTCATTTTGCTGAATTCAAGTCAGTTGGTTATAAGTAAGTCTACTCTTCTAAAGAAAAGGGACATAGATCCTACCTTTGGGGAAAAGTGTCAAAGAATTAGCATCTATTTTTTTTAGCAATTATTTTTAGCAATCAAAATTTGTTTTTATTGCATGTAGTATTTTTTGGGTTTTTTTGTTTTATTATTTTTTTTTTTTGCATGTAGTATTAAACATTGTTTGGCCAAGGACAAAAAAAGAAATCCAAAAATAAAAACCAACAAACAACAAAATCAACAAAACATAATCCATGAGCAATTTGTGTATATTTATTTTTTTTTTACTGTATGTTGGTTTCTTCCTTCTTTTTAAAATTGTTTGTTGACATAAGATAAAAAATAATGTAAATATTTACAAACATGTTAAAGTGAGAAGAATCATTTATTTCCTGTTTGCATTGATTAGTGTTACATTTGATTCCACATGAAAGAAATCTGTTTATAGTGATTAAAGCAAATAGTTTTATTTTTCTGATGTGGCATTAAGTCCAGAACTCTTAGAGCTGTTTAAGCCAACCATCAAGTTTCTGGGCTCCATTTGTTTCTTAGTCTGTAATCCATGGCATGAGGCTTTGGTCCTTATGTTCAAAAGATGGCCATTCTACCTCTAGGCACTGACACTGCATTCGAGGTCCAGGTAAGAAGATAAGGCGGAAAATGAAAGGCAAAAAGTGTTTCAGTACTTGATCTAAACAACAGTTTTTGTAAGACCCACTCAACTGACTTCAACTTAATAGCTCATTGGCCAGAACAGACTCAGACGTTCCCTACTTGTCATGTAGGAGACAAGGAGCAGGCACTTTGAACGTCACACATGTGCCTCCCATAGAAACAGTGTTAGCAAAGAAAGGGAAAATAGATGGTGAATCTGTTGCTAGCACTAGCCCTAACACTAGCAGTGTCTGTCTTGTGCTGAAGGCAGTGGAATAGAGAGGAACCAGAAGAGTTAGGACATGGAAATGTCAGGGTGAAAAATGTTATGGAAGTTTTAAAAAAGAGATAGCTAATGACACTGCTGTTTTTAGGTAGAAGTGAAGATGTTCTAGATCTAGAACCTAAAGACAATAACTTGTGTTTTATTTATTCATTGCATAGTTTATCTTTTGAGGAGGAGTATATATGTTAATAAAATAATATTGAGATACGAAGATCCTTGTCATATTGAATCGTACTTGACCTCAAGCACTTTGGAAAAAGATTTTCCAAATCCTTTTTTTTGAACATGATTTTTTCTCTACTCAGACAGCCCATATTTTCATAGTTTTATATTTAGAACCCATGTGCTATGGGTTTTATCAAGCATATACCAAGTGATTTTATTTCTGTGTTTTGACTCATTATTGTAGTTTTCACTGCCTGAGTGAAACCAAAATCCAGCAAGAACATTTGAGAGAAATAACACCAAACACCAAACACAATACTCTTATGCAGTTAATGTTTTGACTTATATTTAGAATTTTGTAAAACGGTTGGGTTTCTACTAAACTTTTAGACACTACAATGCCCCAGGCATTGAATGTAGAGTATCACTGTCAGACTTTTAATATACTAAAGAGATGAAATCAAAACAAACTGTTGCTTGTAAATTGCATGTACTCATTTTTTTATATTCCATTGAGTCTGATGAACCCAAACCAAACACAAAATTTAGAGACTCCAAAAGGAAAGCTAAGAATTTTTGATAACACTTTTAGTGGTATAACAGGTGAAGATACTTGGAAAGACCAAAGATTCTTAGAAACGCTTCCTTATTTTTTTTTTAAGAGTAAGAAAAATGTCAATTTAATCATTAACTTTAGCAGGCAAGCAATTTGTAAACATTCAGTAGTGGCAGCATTGGAATTACAAACAATTTAAAAAGAAACCAAGATTAGTGATTGTAATCGTTCCTTCCCTTTCCCCAAAAGAAAAAAAGTAAAAAGATCTGGAAATGAATGCCTGAAAACACTACAAACAAGGAACATTCAGTTACATCTTCTATCAGCCTTCTATGCGTCCTCTCTGTGTTTTATTTTTAAAGATGTATCTACTCCTAAAATGCATTATCTTGCAATAACTTGTACGCGAGGGTTTGCAATCTAGAAAGTTGTTCCTGCACACAGATGTGCACGTATCGCCTCAGTTTAGATCCCGTTCGCAAAGGGGATGTTTATGTCTTGATTCAATGGTTCTTTGGAGGTTTGTATCAACAAGACTTCTAACCATTTTGGTAACAGGTTACATCTCATTCCCTAAAGTGTGGTTTCTACTAATTACGCTTTTTTTATTACCTTTTCTCTCTTTCAACAACTGTTTGAATGACCCACCTTATCTTTTTATGTAGCTCTGCCATGACTGGTCAAATACCAAATTTTAGCTTTAATACGTCCCCTTTCTCTTGCAATTCAACATGACTCCTATAATCTGATCAGTAATTACTATCATGATATAGACAGAATTTTCCAAGTCATAGAAAAAGTAGTTAAAGTGAAAAGAAATAAATCCTTAGAGCATATATTAAATGGCTTTGTGAACTACTTATTTAAAAAACTTAGTTAAATGTTTCTGTTACATGTTAATTCAGTATTAACAGCTGACAACTTACCAAATCCTATAAAAGCTCGTAAATGAATATCTTACTTGAAGTCAAAACAAAGAAGCATATTTCAGAAATGTTTTTATAATATTGATTGTAATTGTGAACTCTAAGATGAAAATATTAGTGCTTGAAATATTGGTGTTGCTGTAATAAGAGATGGACTCAAAACCATCTACAATTCTCCCGATGTGTTGACAAAAGGAATTAAGTTTTTATAAACTAGGTCTTATTACTCAGAACTTTCATATATTTTAACAGAGACTCAAATATCCCCATCTAACAAGTATGCCTTTTTTCCTCCTTAAAATTTTTTTGGCTTAGCTAAGTAAATAAAAGTGAAAATAAACTGCATAATTTTTTAGCATTATGCAATGCTATTGAATACAAAAATCCAATATAAACATCTACAAATGATAAAATCTGAAAATAATTATGTGGTCAATAAAATAACAAATAGGAAAGACTTATAGAAATGTATAAAGAACTTAAAATTCAATTGCAGTAGACAAGAGAAGGAGCTATGTGCATAATCATTATTTAAGAAAATATTTCTTTCTTTAAAATTTTTTTTAATGCTTTATTTATTTTTGAGAGAGAGAGACAGAGAAAGAGCATGAGAGGGGGAGGGGCAGAGAGAGAGGGAGACAGAATCTGAAGCAGGCTTCAGGCTCTGAGCTGTCAGTACAGAGCCTGACATGGGGTTTTGAACCCACTAACTGTGAGATTATGACCTGGGCAGAAGTTGGATGCCTAATCGACTAGGCCACCCAGGTGCCCCAAGAAAATGTTTATTTCTTTTTTTTTTTAATTTTTTTTAATGTTTTATTTATTTCTAGGAGAGAGAGAGAGACAGCGTGAGCAGGGGAGGGTCAGAGAGAGAGGGAGTCACAGACTGAAACAGGCTCCAGGCTCTGAGCTGGCAGTCAGCACAGAGCCCGACATGGGGCTCGAACCCACGAACCGCGAGATCATGACCTAAGCGAAAGTCGGATGCTTAACCGACTAAGCCACCCAGGCGCCCCAGAAAATGTTTATTTCTGAACCCCGTGGAATCAGATAAACATTTTTCCTATATAAGAATATCCAATAGATATGTGTAGTTCACTCACTCTAAAAGGCCACAGATGGTAAAGTACCTGAAACAAGTTTGTTCATGTAAATTAACTTTGTGTTTTATATAATGCTTTATTTCTCATGCTTAGTAGACATTTAACACACATTTTTAAATGAATGAAATAAAATTGTTGACTTTAAAAATCTAAAACAACAACATGATTTATTGATATCTAAGAAGAATTTGTTAAGAGAATTGCTTCTAGAGCCCACACCAAAGATAATTATTCCAAAATAAGGCCTGGGGTCCTCATTATCTAATAGCTCTTTAAAGATATAAATTAAAAAACTAAAATGTATTGTCTTACTTTATGAAAGAACAACTAAGAACAACTTTCCTTTTTTTTTTTCTCTGTAGGTCTCACATTAGTACCTGATAGAAGTGCTTTAACTTTTTAGGTGATGTTTCTTAAAGTGTTGTCTTGGACCGCTTACATCAGCATTATCTGAGAGCTTAATAATAAGGGAGTCCAGGCGCTCTGAACTGGAACCCTGGGTCTTGCCTTTTAGCAAGCATGTAGGAGACTCTTAGCACCCTGAAGCATGAGAACCACCACTCTTTGACCTCTAGTGAAACGGGGCTCCAATGCAGATTGCACTGAAATCATCTGAGAGCTTGTTACAAATGCAGGTAACCTCAGAGTGGACCTCTAGGAGGAGCCCAGAATTTGGCATTCCTCATTTTGTCCCTTAGTTCTATCTGAGAGGTTCCCCATACACTGCATTCCATGTGCTGAGTGGCAAATTCCCTTATTCTCTGGCATCTTCAGTGAGCTATTTGTTATGCCTGACCACATAAGTGATGTCTCCAGACTAATGACTGCTATCAGGCATGAAGGGGCAGTTACTCTTCTCTTAACCTTTCTCACAATTTTATTGTCTGGTTATTTTTATTTTTGGAGAGATTGGGTGCTGGGAGGGACACAGGGAGAAAGAGAAAATCTTAAGCAGGCTCCACCACGCTCAGCACGGAGCCCAACGCAGGGCTAGAACTCATGAACCCTGAGATAGTGACTTGAGCTGAAATCAAGAATTGGATGCTTAACTGGCTGAGCCACCCAGGCACCTCACCATGTGCACAATCTTTAAACAGGATCTTTCCGTAATTCTCCATTAAGAAGTTGTGAACATAAGCTAACTTTTGAAAATTTTCTGTCAGCTTTATGTTCACTTGCAAGCATTTCCTAAACTGCCAGCCTGCCACTGTGTCAGACCTCAATGACCAATACAGAAATCCCCACACTTCCCAACCCCGGCTTTTTCCTCTCCCATCCTGGAAATACTTCAGTATTCCAAGGTTCAGAGAGAAAGAAATTTCTTCTCTTCACTCAATCCACTTAGAAACGTTCTCACTCTTCCCACTAAAAGCAACAAAAGCTGCAGGTTCAGGGGTTAGAACTTCCAGTAGGTACAATTTATATTGTCAAACAACACTCAGATTCCCTGGGTGAAAGAAACATCTGCTTTCAGATTGGCTGTTTTACTTGTTCCTTTGAACAAATGGGCAGACACTTGCTTTTTACTCTGAGTAACTCAGGAGCCTATTAGATGGTTTTCTCAGGATGAAGAAAGTGTTTCTCAAAGGAAAACAGGTATTTTACCTGATGAGATAGGAACTTTGCAGCTTTTAAACAATAATCTTTTTTTCTAGCTTCTACCTTTCATGACCTTAAAATCTTAGTGCCAAATTTAGAAGTGACACTGATATATGTCATATACTTTAGAGGTTTGTTTGTTGCTTTAGGCCCCATAAGAAGTCCTAAGGTAGAATAAATGACAGGCTTAACATAGTTTTTCAAACTATTCATTTCTACAAAATAGCAGGATAATTAAAGAATGATAGATTGCTGATAGTAAATTATAAACCACATTTGGCTTATGTTTTATTCTAATTGTATTAGATTATTCTAAAACAGTATAGTTAATATGACTGCCTATGCAGATTTCAGTGACTGACAAGTGAAAATAGATTTATTAGTGTTAAGAAACCCTCAGCTGGAATGTACTTGTGGCATATGAGTAAGTATCAGTGGGTATTGACTCCCTACTCCCTGAATGCTGGAGAGGTTGTGGAGAAACACATTGCTAGAGGAAATGCAAAATGGTGCAGTCACTGTGGAAAATACTTTGGCGGTTCCTTAAAAAACTAAACGTGTCGGGGTGCCTGGGTGGCTTAGTCGGTCAAGCATCCAACTTTCGCTTTGGTCATGATCTCGCGGTTCGTGGGTTCGAGCCCCGCGTAGGGCTCTGTGCTGACTGCCAGCTCAGAGCCTGGAGCCTATTTCAGAGTCTGTGTCTCCCTCTCTCTCTAACCCTCCCCTGTTCACGCTGTCTCTCTCTCTCTCCTAGAAATAAATTAAAACAAAACAAAACTAAACTAAACATGTCACTGCCCTGGACCCAGCAGTTATACCCTTGAACATTTGTCCCAAGTTCACATAACAACTTGTACATAAATGGTTATAGGAGCTCAAGTCATAATACCCCAAATCAGGAAACAACCCAGGTGTCCTTTCATGGATGCATGGTTAAATGAACTGTGGTATATCTACACCATGGAATACTGTTAAGCAATAAAAAAGAGCAAATTACTGATAAAAGCAGAAACTTAAAAGAATTACTAGAGAATTATGCTGAGTGAACAAAAGCAAACCCCAAAAGGTGGCATATTTATGATCCTTTTTATATAACAGTTTGAAATGAAAAAAAATCCAAATTATGAATACATTAGCTGTGGAGGATTAAGGATGAGGTGAGAGTGAAAGAGAAATGCTTGTGGCTATAAATGGGTGGCATGATGGGAAAATTTTGTATCTTGAGGCGTTGGAAATGTTCTGTATCTTGACTGTATCAACCTTAATGCCATGATCTTAATATTGTCCTTTTGTTTTGCAACATATTCTTATTGAGGGAACCTGAGTAAAATGTACACAGGATCCTGTCTCTTAAAATTGCTGGTAGATCTTCTATTATCTCAAAGTAAAAAGTTTATTGAAAAACTGTTATTGCTGGGGCCCCACTCTAGACTAACCAAATCTAACTCTGAGAGTGGAGCTTGGTTACATCAGTGGCCTCAGCTGTATCCTAAAAAGGTTTATATTTTCAATCAGACATTTATCAGCTTGGTCTTAATTACAGAGTTCTGACATGCCTTCCCTCTCCTAAGGCTATTTCACTAATAGCCAATCCTAGAATCTTATGTGTATTGAGCTATATAATCCATTCTTTTTTGACCACCCACCTTGCGTCCAACCTTTACAGTTTCTGCATGGTTACCTCACTTGAACTCAGTTTCTCTTTAGGATTAAAGTTGTATCTTGACAACAACCCATATAATGACTGCTTAGTCTCAATCATGTCTCTTTTTGGGATTTTAGATCCTCATATCTTTCATTTTCTCTTAAGACAATTTTTTTTCTGGATTTTTCTTATTCCAAGTATTAAGACCCATCTAAATTTCCCATCTCACTGGTTTGGACTATCCAGCGTATTGCTCATCTGTTTTTTATTTTGCCTGTTTGAGTCTCAGATCTGTCCCTTACTTTTCCCATCAGTTAATGTTGCTGGTATCCAGTGTTGTTGGGACCCCTACTCCTTGGCTGATTTCTGACCACTCTGTAAATATAGGTGTCCCATTGTTATTGTCTATTTTGTCTACTTTTCTGTTTGCTAGCCAGCAGTTCTTATAGTATGTGATTATTTTTTTTGTCTTTCTACTTTTCTATTTTTCACTCAATCTAAATTATAAATTTCATGGAGCAGAGATTGCTCACTGTTGTGTTCATTGTGCCTAGCATACCTGATTCAAAGTTAGTAGGAGTCACTCAATAAATGATATTTTAAAATGAAATGATTGAAACAACTTACACATGTTCAGCTGCATATAATATTTTCATATTCTGAAAACTTTGTGATAACTAGCATCCAGATAACTAGATTTTGAAGCAACATGATGTACTAGATATAACAAGTCTGGGAAACAGAACTGCTTCTTTCATTTTTGCCTGTGGACCCAGGCAAGTTAGCTAAACTTTCTAAACCTTCCTTTCCATTTTTGTAAAGTTGGAACGATGACTCCTGTCCTGAAGGGTTCTCATGAAGATAAAATGAAATAATGTAACAATCTAGGTAATGTGGCTTTTATAGAGGAATTGTTCAATCACAGTTAGAGTCCCTTCCCCAACTCCTCAATCTAATGCAGTTTTTGGACAAAGCTACTTTATTTTTGGAAGTAGGCAAGTAGAAGAAAAAAATAAGTTCAGATCAGTGAAATTGTTTTTAAAAGACTTTCAACATTTGTTGTGGAGTATGCATTCGGTTCAGTCTTTAACTCTGTATCTGCATCTACAATTATTTTTAGCAAGAACTGATATATGTAATTATATTCTATAAGAGGTTATAGGACCTTAATTATCCATTATGTTAGGAAAGTGAGCTATTTGAGGTGACACAGCTGTTTACCAATACATTTTAGAAAGATTTTTTAAAGCACTTAAAAGTTAGAAGTGGGATAATGTAATCCAGAAATCTTTCTATTCAACCAAGTTATATTGTTTTTTAGAGTTGAGAGTGGGCATTTTGGGAGCATATCACACTTGCTGTTACATGTAGGTAATGCTTAAATTGGCTTCCTACTGTAATATGATTTCTGATTAAACATAAATTTGGGGGCTTATTTCAGTTTCTGACACATTTGGAACATTGCCATAATATTATATTTTATAGACTGAAGAATGCGTTTAAGTATGAGGAAGATCATCTTAGGTGCTCTCCCCAGGAAGACTGAGTTACTAAGTACTCTTGAGGTCTTAAGGAACTTTGATGAGATTTTCTCAAGATGTGGTGGTTTCATATTATAAATAATTGAATGAAGTCTTAGGATGTTGTTCTAAGATATATCTTTTTATCTTAAAATATTTTATCTTAACAACTGAGACACTAAAAATGATGATGATTTTCTCTCTTAGACATTAGATTCATACAAAAAGGCAGGTGATGATGAATATGAGACCCTTATTGAAATATGAGCTGAGTGCGCTGTTTAGGGGAGTACTTCTTTTGAATTAATGTTTACTTTGTAGCAACTACTTTAAAACACATTGCAGAATAATTCTGATTTCAAAATCTTATTGTATACAATGTTTGTTGAGGAAGCTACTCAGAAATTTCTTCTTCCTTCTGTTTTTTTTAATGTAGTAGCCAAAAACTCTGCTTTATGTTTTATACCATATGACTGACTTCTTTGTTAATTTAAGTCATGCTAATTGCATACATAGGAAGGCAAAGCATTAGGAGTGGCTTCAGAGTATTTTTTTTTCTCAATTTAGATTTGCTTCATTAGTGTGCTTTCCTCTTACATACAGTGGTTGTTGTTATCTTGGTGTATAAATGGAATATTTTTTCAATGGAAATGAATTTTAAAGAATGAAGAATGCAGTGGAATATTAGGTTCAATAATCTATATGAAATGAGCTACTACAGCATTTGTCTTCATGGCAAAGACATTTGTGAGTTATCTTTCTCATTTGTAAAGATAGATACTATAACTCAATCATCCATCATTAGTTCTTTAAAATTTACCCTCTGCAGAAACACATTGCTCATAGTTCACTGATATGAGACAATTTAAGAATGAGTTATTTTACATGCTTATTTGAGAGTTGGCTCTAGTCTATAAACAGCACTGTTGGAGAAGGTCAAGTTGTGATTGATGTCCCACCCAAAATATGATTCAGCTAGTCAGAGTGATTTAATTTAGAAAATTCTTTCTCTGCTTACTAAGCTGATCAGTATTCATTACTACGTAATCAGTAGGTAATAGGTTAGGATGAAAATAACCACTGCCTGCAGATATCCTTTAAAGAAAAAACCCTCAATTTTCTGATATACAGAGGAAGATGTCATATTTCAGTGTTACTTCTCAGAAAGCTTCTTCTAATTGTTGACATTTTTCTGAAAACCACCTGGACGTCACCAATGCCTCATTCCACATCACTGGTGTAATTATACGATGATTTGTTTTTGGATTTTACCTAGTGATAAATGAAGATGATCTATTCTCTTTTTTTGAGTCAAAGGCAAGAGCTAAGGAATGAATTTGATGATTTATTTAACAACCTAAGACTATGTAGTATTGACAGTCTTGAGCTTTCTTCAGGAAGGACATTAAGTATGAATTTCCAAGATGAGAATATTATATGGGAGAATTCAAATGAATTTTCATAGTGGAAGAAAAGTTACAGTGCCACGATATTACTTCATTGGCTCATTAATGTTGCCATCTTGTACCAGTTATCCCAGAATCATGTCACATCCAGAATAATAGACTTCAGGCATTGAAGTATTCTCTGGAACCTCTGATGAATCCTAGATGCTAATGAAAACTTAAGTACTTATAATCAAGACGTGATTATCTCAAAACAGTTTCTGCTTTAAGACTTCTTTTCACTTTTCTCTTCTCTTCTCTTCTCTTCTCTTCTCTTCTCTTCTCTTCTCTTCTCTTCTCTTCTCTTCTTTCTTTTCTTTTCCTGGTAGGCTCCACACCCACTATGGAGCCCATTACAGGGCCTGGACTCATGACCCTGGCATCAAGACCTGAGCTGAGATCAAGTGTTGGACACTCAAGAGGCACCTAGGTGGCTTAGTTAAGTGTTTGACTTCAGCTCAGGTCATGATCTCATGGTTCATGAGTTCAAGCCCCACATCAGGCTCTGTGCTGACAGCTCAGAGCCAAGAGCTTGCTTCAGATTATGTGTCTCCATTTCTCTTTGCCTCTCCCCATCTCACACTCTGTTTTTCCTATTTATTTCCAAAAATAAATAAAAATTTAAAAAAAGAGTTGGACACTCAACTTACTGATGCTCCAAGGTGCCCAAGACTTCTTGTTCTTTCTAATTTAAAGGCAGCAAACAAATGACTCAATTGTAGGGTGCTTCAATACAAATTAACATTATAGTGCCTCAGGGAAAAACAGGAAGTAAACTATACCACTTTATCCTGTGTGCATTCTGCTTGAAACTTTAGCAGTATTCTATAATTTCTCAAAAGATTGAAAATAAGATTTCAAGCTCTTTACTTTCACAGGAGGTAAAGCAGTAGTGCCTCCTGCAGCCAAAGATTTATCTGGATTGCTCTGATGAGAATATATACTATTGCTGGCATAGAAGAGGTTAGAAAAAGTCTTAGAATTGAGCACTTAGAATCTTTGGATATAGGTCAACATATAATACATTTGAATACATTTGAAAATGCTGTTCCAATCTATTTCTTGTAACCAGTAAGGCTTCCAGCTTTGATTTGTGCCCAAAGCAAAAGAAGGCTTAGCAGCCAGTGAAGGAAATAACATGTATCTACCACTTGGGCCTTATGATATGACATAACAGATCCAATAGTATTTGAAGTGACTGTGACAGATAGGGATACAGGTAGAGAAACTCAGGTAGGAGAATGGTCGTGAAGGGTACTAGAGGTTTGGAGCACCTGGATACTATCTAATTGTGAAATGAATATTATCTAATCTATTGAGTTTTATATGCAGGCCTACACAGCTGCATTGTGTCATCAATGACATCGAAGTTCAGCAGAAGCTAAGATATAAGTTAAGTTGCTTGAACACGTAGCTCAGACCCAAGTGACACTTTCGTCTTACGGCATTGCCATTTTTCCTTCAAACCTATGACATCATTGATGTGAGCAATGCTATATACTAGCCCCATTCAAGATGACCTTAAAGGACCATGTGTAAAGAAAATTCTCCTAAAAGGCAGAAGTTCAAACATTCATCTGAATTTTCCCGTCGTCCAGAAAATGGCCTGAGATGTAGATATAATTGTCATTCCTAGTAGCTAAAATTTTGGCCAAATGACCAGGGCCTTCAAAGGAATACAACTGAAGAAGTATTGACTAGAGAAGCTAGGGAAGAGGTATGTGAGGATGAACCCCTTAACAATGACCACAGAGTATGGATTTTGTGTCTCATGATCACAGGGATTTACTGCATAGAAGACTGTCAGTAATCAGATGGACAAGAAGAGACAGTTTATAGACATCATTTAGCTTTTTTCTCTGGCCAACCCAGTGCTTACTCAATAATTGTCTGTAAAAAAATGGCCATAGGTCAGGGATGTAGGCTATGCAAGTGCTCAGCAGTGTAGACTCTCTCTCACCAAGCCTAATCTTACTGTCACCACTATTGAGTGATCAGCCTGCTAACAGCAAAGAGCAATACTGACCCTTCAATATTATACTATTCCCTAGTGGATATAGATATTTACTTTAGATATGGATTTGTCTTTCTCATACACAAACTTTTACCGTCACATCGTCTAATGTTTTGCTTACCACCTTGCTTTTCTGCAGCTTTTGCTGCTGACTAAAGAATAGTAAAAGAAGTGATGAAGAGGCTTGTGTCTATGGATTCATTATTGTTTCCATGTATTACATCATCCAGAAACAGCTGGCCTGATAAACTGGTGGAATAATCTTCTGAAGACAAAATGGTGAAATGTATCTATTAAAGGCTTAATCAGAGTACTGGTTAGATTAAAACACTTCATGAAGCTGAGGCCATGTTCTACATGATATTATATATACACTGAGCTACAACCAATGCATGGTGAATTTTTCTTTAACCTAGGTCCTAGAACAAAGTGGTGGAAGTAGGATTAGCTCCTGTAACTATTACTCTTAGTGACCACTTGTAAAATTTTATTTCCTATCTGATGCTTTGAAGGCAAAGAAGTCTTAATTACCAAGAGAACAGTGCTTCTACCAGGGGACTCAATACTTGAATTGGAAATTAAGACTCTTACTTGGCCACTTTGGACTCCTTGTATCATTGAACCAAGAAATGTTTAAAAGGGTTAATAAAGAGTTTAGTGTGATTGATCGTGTTTACTAAGGAGCAATAGGGTGGTACTTTTTAATGGGGACAGGGATGAGTATGTTGGGAACCCAGAATTTTTTTTTTGATGCCTCTTAATACTTCTATATCCAGTGATAAAATTTAGTAGAAGTCTAACTGTAGCACCCCTCCAAAAGCAAGACCACACATGGCCCAGGCCCTTCAGGAATAAAATTTTGGGTCACCAACTATAGAATCATAAATGTCAAGAGTTATGTAGAAGTTGAGACTTTACTGCCAGACAAGTTAGCCTGTTACAGTTTGAATGCTGGCAAGAGACATTGGGTCACGTAAAAAGGACTTTATTACCATCCCAATAGTAATAGGTGAGGGTCAATGTTTATGCTGGTCCATCAAGCATCAATTTCCACATGGAGATGCAAAATGATCAGGCGATGGGTGTACATACAATGAGTGGCATCATAGAGAAGAACTCTGAGCTTAGGAAACTCAGTTCTTTATAATGGATAGTAAGCCTGCCTGACCGTTGCCCCAGTGGGAGACACTTTCTTTATTATACTGGAGAATAAATAGACTTACTCTTTGCTTTGAAAGAAAATACTATGTTTTCCTTCAAAGACTAGTTGCAATGTAACTATCCTTGAAATGACAGTTCTGCTCACAAGATAAGCAGAAACTTGAGAGATCCATGGAGAACTGTCTTCTAGTAACTGGTTTAGGTGCTGGATAAGGACAAAGGCAAATGGCATGTAGCAGAGTGACGCTGACTATTTATGACTTCGTGACCAGTTTCAGAATCAAGGGCTATGAAAACTATGCATATATCTTTATCCTTGCTTTACTGTGTATATGCTTGAATATATTGTTTTTCTCTTTCCCCTTTCTCTACTGTTTCATATAGTTTGCACTGGTTGTGATTCGCATTTAATCATTACTTACATTACAAACCATTTATCAAAGAGGGATTGTTCCTGAGCTAAAATCCAAAATGAACATTATCCAGACTGATAACAATAATTTATGGGACTTTTTATCTTTCTTTTTGGGAGAAAAGTTGAGTGTGCCTTTGTTAGTACAGGAACAGTTATATTTATGTTTGTTGGAAGTCCGTTTATGATATTATTTGGCAAGTAACGAAGGGCCAACGACTGGGAATAAACATTGAATATCCAAAGAGTAGAATCTACCTGATATTGTTACTGATTCTCAGTTCCATTTCCGACATTCTAAATGCTGCTTGTACTATAGCGGGACGAAGCCTCAAAACTACTTTCTCTCTCACCAGTAGAGTGCCAGCTAGACTCTGTCAGTCAGATGCTTAAGCACAAGGTTTGGAAGGCAGAAGAAAGAAGAGTTCCAGTCCCAGCCAGGGAATAGATTACAACAGAACATATAAAGGTGTCCCATGTGAGAAAGTCAGTGACTCTTCATTCCTTTGATAAATATTTATTGTGTACTTATATTGTAGAAGATGTTCTAGATGCTAGGAAGACAGCAGTGAAAAAAGAGAGGAGAACAAGAATAAAAATATATATGTCGGGTGGCAATAAGTACACTCAAGAAAAATAAAGCAGGTAAGGGGAATAGAAAGTAATAGAGGTGTTATTATAGGGGTAGCTGAGGAAGCCCTATTTCTGATGAGATATTTGAATAGAAATCTCAAAGAAGTTGGAAGGCTAGTCATAGAAAGAGCTCACAAGTAGAAAACAAGCCTTTACTTAGAGGCTCCCAAGTGGGAGGATGCTTATCCAGAATGTAGTTCAGGGAGAGGAGAGCATAATGAGAGATGAAGTCACTAAGACTGAAGTGGGTCAGATTATTCAGCACCTTGGGTAGCAATGATTAGGACTTCGAATTCATGTCATAAGAGATTGGAAGGTACTAGAAGGTTTGGGGTATAGGGTGACATGGTCTAGATTTGAGTTTTAAAAGGTGTGTGGATGCTAGACTGTTTCGAAAAAAGGTAGGTGCTGGGAGGCAGGGGAGGAGTCTAGTGCAAATGAAGAGATAATAGTGGTACGGGCAAGGGTGGTAATGGTGATGGTGGTGAGAAGTGGTCAGATTTTGGATATATAATTAATGTTCATTTTTCATAGATTCTAAGTTTGCAATTTTGCTTTCTGACTAAAATTTATTTGTAATCCCCCAAATCAACACTTGAAGTGCTTTATTTTGAGATATGCATAGGCACAGGGTAGCAAAAATTTTGATTTGAGTTGCTTAGTGTACATGTTACTAGCTGAGTTCCAATAAGATAACACTCTGCCTTTTTGTTTCAGCTCTCCTGTGATAAACAAGTGTCCTTTTCATTGTATATTTAGTGCCACATCTTTTGCATTTTTGTGCCTTTTGTTGGTTTTTGCTGTTTAAAATTATCTCAGACATAGTGCTGAAGTGCTGTCTAGTGTTCCTAAGCACGAAAAGTCTGATGTGCCTTATAGAGAAAATACATGTGTTAGATAAGGTTTGTTCAGGCATGACTTACAGTGCTGCTGGGACTATATTAATGCTAAAGTCTATGTTAGTGAATCAATGATATATATTAAACAAGTATTTAAACAGAAACACACATAAAGCAAGGTTATATATTGAGTGATGAAAATGGCTGATGATTGGTTGATGAAAATATGACCAAAATGCACACAGCAACATAATCCTCTATTTCCCCTAGGAGCAATAATCTAGTATTAGCTAATTTTATGCTTGCAGTGACTTTATAGAACATAACTACTGTGAATAATGAGAATTAGCTGTATTTTAAAGATAGTGACAGGATATGCTAATTGTTTGAAATGAATTGGGAGAGAAAAGGAGGGCTCTAAGACATTTGGCCCAGACAACTGACAGAAGAGAGTTGCCATTAGCTTATGTGGGAAGGCTCTGGGAAGATCAGGTTTTGTGGGTGAGGGGAAATCAACTTTGGTATTAGTCATTAAGTGTGAAATGTCTACTAGACTTTTAAGTGGAGTTATTGAGTAATCAATGAGACATATGGATTTCCATTGCAGGTACAGATGCCACATTCCAACTATGTCAGCTACTTCAACTGTGTGCTCTTTTCTCACTAATCCTCTGGGTCCTCACCAGGAGAAATCAAACCAACAGTCACTAGACAGAGGGGAGGTGGGCTGAGGGGAAAAACAAAGCAACCATACCCTTTGCACTGGCAGGCCTGAGCTAGAGATTTTGGAGTTTTGAACACTATATTGAATTTGTTTCTTAAAACTTGTCAGGAATGTTTTATTATTTATAATTGACAAAAGAAAAAAAGCTATGGGATCTGCCTGAGTCTTCCTCATAGGAGTGTGAAAGAATGGGCCCAGAGAGTGAGTTTCATAAGCATGGAGAAAAATTACACCCTAGTAAGTTCAGTTATAATGTGACCTCATTGTCTTCCATATGCTGATAGCTTACAGATTTACATCTCCATACAAGATCTTTCTGCTGCTCTCCAGACTATTAAACCCCCTATTTGGTATTTCTATTTGGTTGGGTGTCTCAAAATTTCCTCAAATTCAACATTTTCAATATTCAACTCATAGTCCTCTCAATACTCCTAATAAAGATTCTCTCCTTGATCAATCTCTAGCCAGGCTTCTCTGGGCCTTCTCCATTAGGCTTCAACCTTGGTCCAAAAAGAAGTGGACAGAACACTAACATGGTTTCTAATAGTTCAAGTTCTTATTCCTAGAATGACCCTACACTTCCTTAAAGTGCCTTGAGAAAAGTCAAGGCTATGAAAGGAGTTTACTGTTTATTCCAGCCCAAACCGGAAGATAGGGTCCCTTTTCCCAGACTTTGTTGGTGGCAGGCGTGGGGGGTCAGACTAAATGTGATGAGTGCCAGATAACAAATCCAGATGGGTTTCACATGGACCAGTCCTTTGTTTTATGGAAAAACCTGTCTTTCTCCCATGTTTCTCCTATACTGTCACACTCACAACACTTCTGACATTTCTGATCACCAAATAGTGTGGGTTTCCTTCATTAAGTGGTTCTCTGTAACATCAGCTGGGTGTCTTAAAATTTAACTCAATTCTGACACTAGCTACAGATAGCAGATAACATCAGATCCCACAGGTTAAGGGCTCAGTCCCACAAGACTGCTCATCATTTCAGATTCCAATCAAAAGTAGTAGGTCCCTAGGTTATCCACAGCTTCTGTCTGACTTGACTATAAATTGGAGGTTCCCATGACCTCCTTCCCCTCAGAGTTATTTGTTAGAGCCACTCATAGAACTCAGGGAAACACTTATGTTTACTATTTTGTTAAAGGATATGATAAATGTACAGACACATAGCCAGGTGACTGGGATGTGAGCCCAGGAGTTTCTGTTCCACAGAGATGGGTTATATCATTTTCCTGGTTCATGGATGTCTTTAGCAACCTGGAAATCCTGAAAATCCCATGCTATTGGGATTTTATGGAGGCTTCCTCATGTAGACATGATTAATTATTAATTCTATCTCTATTCCCTTTTCCCTCTCTATGGACAGAAGTGAGGGGGGTAGGGATGAAAATTCCAAGCTTCTACTTATGGCTTGATCTTGCTGGTGACCAGCCTTCATTCAGGAGCCCAATCAGAGTCACCTCATTAGAATAAAAGATGCTCCTATGCTCTTATCACTTAGGAATTTACAAGGGTTTCAGGGGACCTTTGTCAGAAACTGGGGGCAGAGATTGATAGATATCTATATTTCTTATTATTTCACATCCGTCTTCCCACTTTTTGCACTTACTCACTTCCCTTACTATACTGTGCCATCACTAACCTAGCTCCTTTATTCCCTCATTCTCCCCTTAGAACTTTTGGTCACCTCTGTAGAAATTGAAGTTGAACTGAGTTTATGCTGGACTCGTTTCCCTATTGTAATAGTTAGAACTAATTCAAATCTGTTTTTTACCACGTTAGTGTCCAGCAAATTAATCTGGTCCACTTTCAGTGTTTCCAATTTCAGTGAATGGCACTATCATCCATCCACTTGTGTAAATCAGACTTCTGTATATCATCTTTGGTATCACCTTCTTATTTTAACCAGTATCACCTCCTCACTATCCATAACTAATCCATCATTGGATCCTGGGGTTTCAACTTCCAGGTTTCTCTTAAATCTGTGGACTTCTTTTCAACTGTACTGCTACCATTTCTAGGCAGCTATGTAGAACACCAGATAGGAGCATGGGTTTTACTACTAGATTGCTGGCTGCCTGTTCTTAAATCCTACTCATATTGCCATATTACCTTTATTTTTGAGAGAGAGAAACAGAGTGTGAGCTGGGGGAGGGGTAGAGAGAGAGGGAGACACAGAATCAGAAGCAGGCTCCAGGCTCTGAGCTGTTAGCACAAAGCCCGATGCGGGTCTCGAACCTACCAACCACAAGATCATGACCTGAGCCACCTAAGTGCCCCATTGGCAAGTCAACTCTAAAGTTCACTTTCTATATCTGTCAAGATCATTATAGACTCTAATACATAGGGTTGATGTTAGGATTAAATGAGATCTCTCTGGCACATGAATTCTGTTAAAGTGAGCTATTATTAGGTTAAAATACCACCATCTCCTGCCTGGATTATTGCAGTATCCTAATTGTTCTCTCTTTATCCATTTTTGTGTACCTCTAATACAAGCCTGCAGCCCTAATCCTGAGGGGGTTATCATTTCAAAGTCCAAATATAATTGTGTCACTTTTACTAAAAAACTTGCAGTGGTTTTATTTTTTTTTATTTACTTTTTAACATTTATTTATTTTTGGGAGAGAAACGAACAGAGCAGGAGTGGGGTAGGGACAGAGAGAGAGAGAGACAGAGAGAGAGACAGAGAGAGACAGTGAGAGAGAGACTTTGAAACAGGCTCCAAGCTCCCAGCTTTCAGTACAGAGCCCAGCATGGGGCTCAAACTCACAAACTGTGAGATCATGACCTGAGCCAAAATTGGATGCTTAACCAACTGAGCCACCCAGGTGCCCCAAAACTTACAGTGGTTTTGCTACTCTAAGGATAAATCCTTAACATAACCTACCAGGCCTTCCTTAATTAAGTGCTCACCTTTCCTTTAGATTCAGCCTTCTCTATTCCTGCTATGCCCATCTTATTTTTCAAATGGTCCATGCCATTCTGCTTCTACCATTTCCTCTAACTCTGTCATTTTAGGCTCTCTGCATATACTGTTTGCCTATCTGTCCCTTGGTACCTAATGAATTCTCTTAATTTTTCATGTATCAGTGTGGACATCACTTCCTTGGGTAAATCTTATTTCTCTAGCTAGGTGAAATCCTTTGATAGATTCTTTTTAAAAAATGTCCCTTTCTTTCAGAGGGTCTTTATCTGTTGGTATTCATATATTCCTTACTCATTGGGAACAGAGGTTTTTATCTATATTAAATCATTTTTCCCCATACTTAGCAGAGAGTATAGTTTGGCACACAGTAAACAATTAATTTTGTTAAATGAATATACATATAAAGTACTTATGCCCCATAAATATTAGCCATTATAGTTATTGATGCTTATTGAGAAGATGTATATCGCAAAAGTCACTCTCATTCACCAGGGGGAAGAATAGACCCATGAAGCATGAACCCAAGCAAGGTCAGAGTTCAGGGGCCAGTGTAAAGGATGTCAGGAAAACTCAAAAGACAGCCCAAACTTGACAATGAAGTCAAAGAGATCATCTGATCAGGGTTCTCTTGATCTCTTAGAGAACTTGTCTTCAACATTAAAAATAATTTTAATGTTTATTTTATTTTATTGTTTTTTGAGAGAGAGAGACAGAGAGATGGTGCAAGTGGGGAAAGGGCAGAGAGAGAGGGAGACACAGAATCTGAAGCAGGTTCCAGGCTCTGAGTTGTCAGCACAGAACCTGATGTGGGGCTTGAACTCAAGAACCATGAGATTATGACCCGAGCTGAAGCTGAATGTTTAACCGACTAAGCCACCCAGGTGCCCCTGTCTTAAACAATTTTGAATAGACAGTGGATAAATGAAAGAGTTTCTGGGAGTGGCTTTGTCTAAGATGCTAACAGTAGAGGGGAGGCTGTATTCCTAAGTAAGTAGCTCCAAGGAAAAGCCAAGTTCTTAAGTGAGTGTTACAGCTGAATGTCAATGATAAAATGTAAAGGAAGCTATATTTCCTCAGATCACTTCCTTCGCTTCTCTTATATGTCTTCTTTACAGAAAGCTTGGTTTAAAGGGGGACAAGGTGACTAAAGTAAACATGTAAGCTATTTAGTTCCTGCCAGTCTATTTTCTTTTCACTATTCTAGCAGCAAAAAGTGCAAACATACATAATATTTTCCCTAAAAAGCAAGTATTATATAATTTGAATAGCTGATTCAATCTGCTTACATTTTTTAATTTCTTGTGTTATTGTTATATTGTTGTAATGAATGAAGGAAATGAAGGAAATGAAGGAATGAAGGAAAGACACAACAAAAATATCTTACATTAATAGAGATACTATTCAAATGTACTGGTACATTTATTATTTATTCCTTAAAAAGGCCCTTATTAGGCATAATTAATGGACTTTTATATTTAAGAAATATGAACTTGTGTCTAGTGCTTCCAATTATTTCAGAAAGGTACACTGGTCAGCTTTGCACTCTGGTGCAAACCATACAGTTTTTTGTTTGTTAATGGAATTATTCTCTTTTCTGTGTAATCTCTTTTTCCCCCCTAATACATAATAACCTAGTATAGTGATTTATAATGATGATACTGGCTTTCTACACTGCTAGTGTAGCAGATCAGATATTTTCTAAAGTCTGAAATGATGGTAAAACATTAACAGTGAAATTAAGGTTAAATGAAACTCACTTTCATATCCTCAGGTTTCCACTTAAACAATCTTACATATAAATAAAATGAGATGTTTAAATGGGCAGAGGACTTAAATAGACATTTTTCCAAGGAAGACATACAGATGTCAGTAGACACATGCATGGTGTTCAACATTATAACCATTAGGGAAATGCAAATCAAAACCACAATGAGATATTACCTCAGACCTGTCAGATTCCCTGTTATTAAAAAGATGAAAATAACAAGTGGTGGCAAGGATGTGGAGGAAAGGGAATCCTCTCATGCACTACTGGTGGGAATATAAATTGGTGCATTCATTTTGGAAAACAGTATGGACATTAGTCAGAAAATTAGAACTAGAACTACTATAAAATCCAGCAAGTCCTCTTCTGGCTATTTATCTGAAGAAAACAAAAACACCATTTCAAAGAGATATATGCACCACAATATGTATTACAGCATTATTTATAATGATCAAGACATGGAAGCAATGTAAGTGTCTATTGGCACATGAATGGATAAAGAAGATGTGGTATATATATACATTGTACTATTACTCCACCATGAAAAAGAATGAAATCTTGCCATTTGCAACAACATGGATGGAAGTAGAGAGTATTATGCTAAGTATAGTAAGTCAGACAAATACCATATGATTTCACTTACATCTGGAATCTAAAAAACAAAGCAAGGAAACAAACAAAATGGAAACAGATTCATAGATATAAGAAACAAACTATTGGTTACCAGAGCAGGGAGGGGTTGAAGGGTCAGGCACAATAGTAAAAGGTGAATAAGAGGTACACACTTCCAGTTACAAAATAAATGAGCCATAGGAATGTTATGTACATCATAGGAAATATAGTCAGTAATATTGTAATAACTTGGTAAGGTGATTTATGGTAACTAGGGGGATTATGGTAATCATGGGGATTATTCCATAATGTTTAAAAATATTAAATCACTATTGCATATGCTTGAAAACTAATAGGATATTGTATGTCAGTTATGCTTTAATTTAAAAATGAGGTGTTTATGTCTGCTTAACATGGCTTGACAAATAAGTTAATATATTAATAATTTATTTCAAAAGTGGTGGGAAATTATTATATATTGTGAAACTTTATGAGTTTGGTGGTATGTATAGTATATCATTCTTTATGTTTTAATTAATAAAATGCACTTATGCTTCTTTCTCTGCCCACAAACAAAGTAGAGATTGATATAGAAAATCAAGCTGATAGAAAAGTAGAAACTGCTAAGTGTGACTACTGTGACGGTTAAATTAGTGTAATATTTCTGTGACTGCACTTCAGATTTGCTTCTGAGTCTCCTGGCAATTGAAGCAAAAAGAGAAACGACATCCATTTTGGAAAAGAGGAAATATTTCAGTTCTTTCGGGGAGACTTTCCCTTCAGTTTAAAATTCTAAAATAAATTTCTCATGTGGGGCCTTATCTCTAGGATAATGAATGATGTAATAGATAATATCTTCTAATTGCAAACTAAATTATATAAAATGCAGAATAAAATTTCATATCCAGATTGGTACATTACATATTAATTGGGATTTGGAATCAGAGACTTCATATTTTTGACAGGATGAAAGTTCATCTGAGCATTTTCACAAAAGCATAGCCAAGCAAATTAACAATGGGAACAGCCTTTAGAAGGCACTCCCTAACAGAAGAGAAGATAGTTTTAAGAAATTGAGAAATATCTTTTTCATGTACAAGTAGAGTAGTTGCCATATGATCTCCACTAGTGCTTTGATATGTTGATGAACATATATTTCCAAGGCTTTTTAAGGGGGAACATTTACTAGGAAACATTTAGGTTAATTAAAAATGCCATATATTTGCAAGCTTTGAGAAATCTTCTTATTCATTAATTTTCTTATTTCAGAATAACATTTGTGGACTGCCTGGCCCCCTCTCTCCACCAAGTAATCTTGTCAAGTAAAAGTTTACTGCTTATAGAAAGGTGTCAAATTTTGTGCCTTTAAAATATCCTCTGTATTCCTCTACCTGGTTGTTTGATACACTTGTATATTTTGCACATGTAATAGCAGAGTATTTTGTTATAAAATAAAGAAATGAACTCATAAATGAATAAGTGGTATATTTACCATAAAGTCACCATCATTCTCCTCTGTCTGTGGTAAGAATTACAGGCAGTTTCGTCTAAGTGCTGGGGTTGAAACTTTTGTCCTTCTTAGTTCTTTTCTGCCCCACAGTGAATACTTTCTGGGAACTAGTTCATTAGGAGCTTTCCTGTTAAGCCTTATGCATAAGTTAGCAAGTAATTAAGGCACAGACTTAACTGTATAACAACTAAATCAATTTATGTAAAGCACATCTAATAGTGCATATATTAAGCCAACTATAAATATCAGTTCTTTTCCTTTCAAATGTATTTTAATTTTAATGGATTCTCTTGCAAAGAGAATGGAAGATCCTTCCCGATCTTAAGAAATTACATTAAAATGAATGAATGTCTGACATTGGAATGTATATTTTTGAAAAGGCCTTGTGACTCCCCAAGGTGTGTCACATTGATTGCCACTTCTTTATCAACTCACAATTCTAACTGTGCTAGGGTCTCTACAACAAGGAGGCTCTCTCAATTTACAGCCTTTAATGCTTTTGCATGGATAGTGCAGGTGGTCTTTAATCAGAAGACAATTTCCCACCTCTTATCATGATGTATGGGAACTGAACAGATGCAGGGTCCATAGTCAGGTTAAACCAATACCTGATCTATAAACCTGTACACACAAAAGAGCTTATATTATGAAATTGATTACTTTTTATACATCCCATGTAGAAAATTTTGGTAAGGATTTGTGCTGGGGTGTAAGAAAGCTAGATTCAGAGTGGAAACTGTAACAGAATTGATTCTCTCTCATTTGTTTCAAAAAATAAATTCTAAAGCAAGTTTACAATATTTCTAAAACTTTGCTTTCATTGAGTTAACAGATGGTGTGTTATAAAACAAAGAAATTATTTCTTAAAGTTTTCATGGAATTAAAAATATAGTGATACCAGTTTGCTTTGCAACTCACCAAATTTTATTTTGGAATTAACTTCATCATTTTCAAGATCTGAATTGATATGAAATTCTAACACAATTTTTCTTGGTCTTAGGCAGCATTCCTCTGCCATTTTTCAAATCAACAGTGTCTCTTTTGCAAATAGATATGTTCTGTGCATGGTTATATTTGTGGGCAGCTCTGTGTATGAATGTCTGTAAAGATATAAACTGCAAATCTGTTTTTTAGAGTTCCATCTTGTCAGGAATCATGTAAAATGAAGGATGAAGATTGGAAATGATTTCAACTGGGTCAGGAACTGCCATTAGTATATAGTAAGGAAAACAATTTAGCATTAGATAAATGAGCTTTTATTGACCGCATTCCACCATAAGGCAGCAACCTGAAATCTCAAACAGCTAAAATCTACACACCAGCATCCCAGGTTTAGTCCATTGTATTAGGCTATCATTACAAACTTTTAAACATCTGTTAGATTCTATGATCTTTGGATAGGAAGATATTAAAAATACAAAATCCTAACAACAGAACTCTCTCCCAAGTGGCATAACCAATATCTTTTATTAACAAGAAAAGAATTTACTGCTAAGCTCAGGCTGATATCTCATTTGGATGTATATATATAATATATAATCACAATTGTCAAAAGCTATTATGAAACAAATTTTTGATTTATATAAAGCAAAGCACCTGACTGAAATCTTAGAGAAAGAGGGCTGGAGATTACCATTTAATGTGGTTAATAGCACGTGCCAAAAGTCTACAGCACTTTTAAGAAGGAACTCTTTCACTGAGAAAATTAGGTTTATGGCCTAAACTTAGTAAAATAATACCTGAGTAGCACTAAATGCTTTAGTGCTCTGCCACTGCTCTTAAGACAACTGAACCTTTTGCCAAATTTTGCTTCTTAATAGTTCATACTGGATATGAAGCAGCCAACTTTTCTGTAAACCTTGGTAACTTTCTCAGAATAATTTAGAAAAGCAGGCATTATAAAATGTTAAAGGTCGCCAAGATTTTAAAATCTAATATCACCTTTCTTAAAAATAACCTCTGACTCATAACATTACTCATCAACCCTTTCTCTCAGACTTTATTAAAAACTACGACCAGTGAGTCAGAAAGAGAGGCTTTAAAGGATGTTAAATTTCCAGGGTGAAGCACCTTCTGAAAATTCATCATTTAACACACTTGCCATTGTTTTTCACAATAATCCTTTTTGATTACTCTCCCATCCTTCCTGTAACCTTGGATTTTGAGGACATTTCACTAAATCACCAAGAGCTACCTACTTTCTCTTTTTAAAACATTTCTTTCATATTCAGCCAAATTTTCCATACAATTCTTGGGTTTCTCACCCTATTTTATAAGAAATAAATCTTTACTTTCATATATTTTCTTTTTGTCATTCCACTAGTGAGATTTAAATGAAGTATTTTCCTCTTTCTATACTATTTTGACATTCTTTAAAAATCTGCATTTTCTAGTGTGCTTAAATTTTAAAACTTTATCTCATTGCTCTTGAATTTTTCTTAAGTTAAAAAATTTTTAATGTGTATTTAGTTTTGAGAGAGAGGGAGAGAGAGAGAAGAAGAGGGAGAGAGAGAAAGAGTGGAGGAGAGGAGAGAGGGAAACACAGAATTTGAAGTAGGCTCCAGGTTCTGAGCTGTCAGCATAGATCCCATCACGAGGCTCGAACTCATGAACCATGAGATCATGACCTGAGCTTAAGCTGGATGCCTAACCAACTGAACCACCTAGGTGCCCTACTCTTGAGTTTTCTATTTAATTTTTTATATTTATGATTTGAAAAACTTAGCAGTTTATCTGACTTAAAATAAGTTGTCTCTATGTCAATGTATAGTTCTTCCATTATGTTTTGCACCTTAAAAAATGACCAAACTTGAATTTTTAAGTTTTAATATGGAAAAGCATTACATTAGTCTTATAGCATTCTCTGTCAGAAATGAGCATCCAAAATCCTTTTATCCTCTTCCTACTGGAATCTAAAAGAAAGTATAGCAATAATTCTATCTTCTTTTTCTTCTTCCTCCTCTTTCTAACCTGTATTGAGAATTTGCCATGTGCCCAGGTCTTTATGCCATTGTCTACCCAAAGAAATAGCTGCTGTTACTCATATTTTGTGTGTGAGGTACTTGAGAGTTCTTACTTGAAGGAATCTATACAGGATCATGGAGCTGGAAGCGTGTGGCATGTGTTGGTGACATGCTCTACCCCCATGTATTTTTTTTTAATCTGTGAGAAACCAGGTGTGTTTTATTTTCGAAGTTCATTTTGTAGGTTGAAAACAATTTATAGTAGAAGGGAATCTGAAAGAAAACAGTCCATTTTCACAGTTTCTTTAGTGTTTTTGCCAAGTTACAAGATACCCCAAGATATCAAAATGTCATACTTTAGGACACAACAAACTGGAAAGAGTTGGAGTTCGCCTTAGAACATGGTGGTGGAACATGCTCCAAGGAATTCATTACTCTCCACTTTTTTTTTCATTCTCCAGGTTGCTCATCTTTTTTTAGGATGCTATGGCATGGTTCCCTCTGTCCCTAGACCCACTGGCAAAAGACTAACAATTTGCAGAGGAGGCACAAAAGCAGAGGTATCAGCCAAAGTCAGTAACCACCTGAAAGGGGCTCCATCAGGAAGACCATCTTCCATTTCATGATAGGGTCCAAGCAGGCAGAGTTATTTGTAATTCTCTGGCATTCACAAGGCCCGTGTAACGTCCCTACTTCTATCTCTGACATTTCTGGCATTTGTAGAACTGTCTTGAGATAAATGTATAAATAGAGATATGAAATGAGAAGAAACTTGCTTATTGCTCTAGCCATAGGAAAAGAAGGATGCAGGAAAGTAGGGAAATAGGACATGATCTGTGTTCCTCCTGCATCTACGCATTGTAAAAAATCTTACAATTAAAGAGAGAGAAGTTACTAAACTGTTGGGCGTTGAGGGTAGTATTCTTTGTAAGTTTCAATGCCCTGGTAATTTGGACAATACTTAGAGAAAACCATTAATACCTGTGTTTTAGGGGTGCCTGGGTGGCTCAGTTGGTTAAGCGTCTGACTTCGGGGCGCCTGGGTGGCTCAGTTGGTTAAGTGTCCGACTTCAGTTCAGGTCATGATCTCATGGTTTATGGGTTTGAGCCCCGCATTGGGCTCTGTGCTGACAGTTAGCTTGGAACCTGGAGCCTGCTTCTGATTCTGTGTCTCCCTCTCTCTCTGACCCTCCCCTGGTCATGCTGTCTCTCTCTCTCAGAAATAAAATAAAAATATTAAAAAATAAATTTAAAGAATCTGTGTTTTAAAACCTTGTCATGTTCTACTTCAATGTGTTTTTAAGTGTTTGGTTCTGATAAGCATCTATTCTTTACTTTCAACTTCTTTGCAAAAAGTAGTCAGCATAAGATCTTGTGATGTGTTTAAAATGATTGTTGTGGAAACTACTGAGTATAGACTGTTATTTTATGTATTAACTAGTTAGGAACAAGAGAAGCTTAGAGTAGTTCATTTTAATGACTGTCAGATTTTCTTTTCTGGAAAAAAGTCACCTTATGGGTAGCATGTCAGAAAATGTACAGATAATGCTTAGAGTGAGTTAGCTTATAATAGGGATTCAGAAACGAGTATCAGAACCTACAGTTTAGCTACAGTTCTGGGAGGATAATTCAACATTATGTCTGGGTTTAGTTTACTAAGTAATCACTTTTCTTTAGATATAGGGAGAGCAAATGCAGGTGGTTGTGGTTGGGCCAGCTTAGTTGTGAAGGGTGTAGCCCCTTTAGTTTGAGGGCCTGGGTCTGAAACCTAGTGTTGCTGATTGCTGGTTTGGTAACCAGGGGCACTTTATACAAACTTCTTTCCTTTCCTTTCCTTTTTCCTTTCCTTTTTCCTTTTTCCTTT